>NC_134016.1:43974856-44227356 GCF_040712315.1 Castanea sativa
AATAACATTTTGCTACTTTATCTCCTTCATTTTGGGAACACTATTTATTTCCCAATCATTTATTTTATTTTATTGCATTCTCTCTATCTCTCTCCACTTTCGCTCTCTCTCACCAACAACGTGGATTACAAAATTAGACCTAACATTGACACCAACAATCACTTTGATTCAGTCAAGACTTGAAAGAGATTAAAGTATGATGTTGAAATCTTCAACAAAATGGAGTGAATTGAATTATGCCATGTAAATGCCATGCGTTAATAGCACAGTGGACATCGAGTAGTGCCACAAGCACAACAATTTTACAATAAAACTTAGGTGACAAGTCGTTATTAGTTCTCAATTAAATCCAAAACTGACATAATCTTTTTACTTACTATTAACCGTTTGTCACCTAAGTTTTGCTTTGAAATTGTTGTGAAAATGTTACGACCTGTAGATTTATCGGTGGACATCTTATCCGATGATGAAATGCTCACTTCATCATGAAACCACAATGATTGGCTTAGCCGCTAGCGTGCGTACAAGACTACAAGTTGAGAAGGACCATCTTCTTAATGTGTGCACCTTGGTGAATCGTGATACAGACATTTTTCATTTTCCTTCCTAGATAATGGACCACTTCTGCTGGGGGCAGAAAGTGACTTGACTTGAATGCAGCATGCTGAGAGTTCTCAAAGGTCACAAATCATGGAAAATTATCTAAGGTTCGGTTTTGTTCTAAATCTTCTGGAGGAGATTACAATGACTGAGCTCTCAAAAAAACATACTATGGTCCCGGGGTTTGAATGCACAAATTTGATTTCCAAATAGTGCAGATTTTGTGGACCTATCAGCTGGAGGTTCAGGCAACCTGTTCTCTAGGAATTTTATTGTGTCATCCCTTTCTACTTTTTCTTTTTTGGTTCCAATAAAACAAAAAAAGAATTTAAAACTCTATTTTACAGTATACTACTTTCTTATTAGTTTCATATGAGATTTCCATAATATTCTCATGCTAAACTTATGAAGTCTAAAAAAAAAAAAAAAAAGAGTAATTACATTCCTCTCCTTTGAGGTTTGAAGAAAATAACACTTCTTTATACGGTTTATATTAGTAACCGAATATTCTAATTTCTATAAGATTCTCTTTACCAAAGTTTTAACCGTGAGTAATAAAAACATAACTAATAAATTTCGAATAATAATTTAAAATTTATCGAGTACCAAAAGACATGTAATGACAAATCTCTCCACTACCTGTTGAAAAATGAAAAAGAAAAAGTCATTCTAAATATTTTAAAATACTCTTTAATTATAAATTTAAATAAGTGGATTTTAATTTTGAAAGGGAAGATGATTTTGAAAACCTGCCCTTAAGCAAAGGGAAAGTTAGTACACAACATTTTTAACATTAATTTAAAATGGTTTGGTCAAACGGATGTCAAGAGAGAAATTTTTTTTTTTTTTCTCTTTAAGTTTGGGTAGGAATGTCATTTTCCAAAATCTCAAAAGAAGGAAATGTAATTATTCCCAAGCAGAAATATTAGTAATAAAAATTCTAAGATCAATTTTGAAAAACCATGCAGTAATTTGTTTGAAATAACCTCTTCTTCCTTTTTCTCTTTGTCAAAATTCCAACCACCTTGACGATGTTGGAATTGCATGAAATTTAAAGGGTTAAAGGGAAATGGCATTTTGATCAAGACTCGAGACTTTGCCTCAAGGGTCGCCTTAATTTAGGCGCATTCCTTCGTTAAGGCCTTCAAAATAGTATTTTTTGTTATTTTAAGTAATATTTGTTTTCCTTAATAACTTTTATTTTAAAAGTCAGAATGAGGCTTTGTCTATTTTGGGGCGTATCTTAGAGACAGTAGTTTTAATTTCTACAATTATCTCAATTTTGTTTTTTTGGGCAAAAATTACTATTTTGCTGCCTAATGATGTGGTTAGTGTAAATTAGGGTTTTCCAGATGTTTTTCTTGCCGCCTTAGATTTTCCTTTTACTATTAAAACATATTGTAGTCTCCTAGACAGTTTAGTTTTTCAGATTAATAAAGAGACAAGCTTTGTCTACTCTTTCTCTAACGTGTTTAGTTTCTTTTTTCATTAAGAAAGCATCATATTTGTTTTCTTGTAACTTCCACGACATCAGTCATGTACTTGCCTTCCTCCACCCACCCTCTGTAAGTTCCAACACTTTCATGTCTTATATTTGTTCTAATTCGTGTAGCATTATCAATTATGGTTTTTAAATTGTTTCCAGTTCTTTGAACATCTGTTAAGGCCTTTCAAATGAGATTAGTCGCATGTTCAAAGACTTTTCTAGATTTAACCTCTAAATTTTTCGTCATTCATTAAATAAATACAAAAAAGCCTCTGAAGTCTGAACACTAGTGTGTACATATATATAAAGATACTAAATTTATTTGGAGGAATTTTTTCCTAGATAAAAATCGAACCCCAAATACCTAACACCACACCATAGAAGGTGTTGGTATTGCCATCACTGCCTTTAAGTTTTATCACCTCGAAATGGTACCACCAAAAAGAAGTTTTCAATTAAAAAAAAAAATTAAGGGACTTACACTAATATTAAGTGATGATGCCAAAATCGTCAATTGGATCACTTGTTTAATCCGGAGTTTTAGACGACCTTGTAGGACCTGCAAGATAAAGAGTGTTGATCGAAGAGACCACAGGATTGTGCCCGGTAGGGGAGTCTTCGATGCTTAAGTTAGTATCGGTCTATATCTTTTTTACTATAGATAGTAATTTGTAGTGGTTTTTGACATACCTTAGAAAATGGACAGATTGTCCCTTTTATAGGTGACTTAGGTTGCTGTTGGACATAAATGAGGGTGAGTATTACCCTAATTGTAACGTTCTTTATCTTGATGAGAGAGTTTAAGACCTCTGATGATCGTTATTGAATGTGTTGGGTGGTTACTCATCTATCTTTGATGGCCTACTTATGACGCAATGATCGTCCATTAAGATGGACGACCTTAATGGTTTTTATGGACTCATCAGTTGCCCCCCATTCCCAAGTCTGATTTTGCTTTATGCTGGTTAGACTTAGGGAATGTTCTTGACTGGTTTAGATTCGGACTTCTTTATCATTAACTACTTTCTTCTTTAAGAATGGTAGTATTTTTGTGACGACTTCTTAGTATCTGCCTTTTGAAGGTCTTTTTGGACGTTCGAGGGATCATAGCTTGATCTTGAAAGTGAGCTAATTTCTTTGAACGATCATGTTTTATCACTACTGAAGAGCAAGCTAATTTCTTTGAACGATCATGTTTTATCACTACTGAAGAGCAAGCTAATTTCTTTGGGCGACCACTTTTTATCACTGCTAAAGAGCAAGCTAATTTCTTTGGACGACCATTTTTGATCACTTTGATGCTTCTTCTTTCATTCATTCTCTGGTTGGCACGTTTAATATTCTTGATCTGTGTGTGACTTGCGTTTGTGTGAGAATCCTTGTTTGCTTACACTCGTCTAAGGGTATTTAGTCACTTGGCCACTTTTAGGTGACTTACATCCAGTTACAAAGCTTTGTCATATAGATTTCGTCAGCGATTTACATCCGTCTTGGCAGAATCTTATCACTTAGCCATTTTTTGGTGACTTACATCCATCTAAGGAATCTTGTCACTTAGGCTTCGTTAGTGATTTACATCCATCTCAGCAAAATCTTATTACTTAGCCATTTTTTGGTGACTTACATCAATTTAAGGAATCTTGTCACTTAGGCTTTGTTAGTGATTTACATCCGTCTTGGCAGAATCTTATCACTTAGCCATTTTTTGGTGACTTACATCCATCTAAGGAATCTTGTCACTTAGGCTTCGTCAGTGATTTACATCCGTCTTGGCAGAATCTTATCACTTAGCCATTTTTTGGTGACTTACATCCATCTAAGGAATCTTGTCACTTCGGCTTCGTCAGTGATTTACATCCGTTTTGGCAGAATCTTATCACTTAGCCATTTTTTGGTGACTTACATCCATTTAAGGAATCTTGTCACTTAGGCTTCGTCAGTGATTTATATCCGTCTTGGCAGAATCTTATCACTTAGCCATTTTTTGGTGACTTACACCCATTTAAGGAATCTTGTCACTTAGGCTTTGTCAGTGATTTACATCCGTCTTGGCAGAATCTTATCACTTAGCCATTTTTTGGTGACTTACATCCATTTAAGGAATCTTGTCACTTGTTGCTGGAATGATTCCTTGATGCTATGTCGTTTTGGACCTTCTTGAGGCCATGTTGATATCTGCATTAAGTAGCACATGCACTTGCCAAGACTTGGTTAAACAAGAATTTTAGAACAATTCATATATACCAATAGCCTAGGTGAACCTTTTTCTTATTTCCTTGTAATCCTAGAGTTTTACCTCTTTTGTGATCTGTCTAGTAATGCATACATTTTTGCATGAAACCTTACTAGGTGTAAATTTTTATAGACGAATATAAAAGAGACAGAGACAAATGTGTTACCTTAAATGACGATATTATTTTGTCATATATATCGATCTTTTTATTGCTAGGATCTTCTTGACAAATTCTTCCCTTTTTAGGATGACAAGCTCTTGTCTTTTCAAGATTTTTTTTCTTTTTTTTATAAAGCCCGGCACGATACTTCATGTCTAAGGCCTAGATCTCTTTTGCTTCAATTTTTTTTTGAAGGCGTAAAAACTAGGCCACGTTTTTGCCCTCGTTCAAACGTGAAAAGTACAATTCTCGTTTTTTGACGACAGGAGAAATGGTCTATCACGATTGGAACTTTTTTTTTTTTTCGCGTGCTTTGATGACTATGGTCATTGCCGTTTGTAATAGCAATTTCCTCTTCCTTCTTCTTTAATTGTATGCTTAAGTCACTTCAATAATGCTAGTTGCATGACAATGTACGAATGTGCAATTGCATGCTATACAAGACGAAGTGCATTCTATATGAATCATAGAGAAGTATAAAAATTGAAGCTATTTGACTATATGCTTCTTTAAACTGGTCTTTATTAGGTGCTTGCACTGTATATGATTTTTAAAGCAATTTAAGAAGATTTTGGTGAGTTGATGGAGATAGCGGAAATTTATTGAGACTTAAATTGATGAGCATATTGTGAACATGATAATCTAGCATTTTAAGTTTAGGAAACTTAAAAGAACTTCTCAAATTCATGGCGATGAAACATATGCCACTAATAATATAGTCATATTGATTGTGATAGTTGTAACAATTTTATAGCAATATTTTCAGCATGTTCTACATACACATTTGTAATAATTATGCAAGCTTGATATTTATTTGGCTTCAATGAAATAATCTTTTGCATGGATAATTAAAAAGAAAGAAAGAAATGAGTTACCTCAATAGAAGACCTTAAATCTCGATACTATTTTGTGCATACCTTGATCTTTTCATTGTTGTAGTCTCCTTGACGAACTCTCCGTCATTGAACTCTTACTTATAGAGCTTTTATTTGTTGGATTTGAAGTAGGCACCAAAGTAAAAGCGGGTGCTATCAATGTTTTCATGTCAGATGCATATGCATTTTAAAAAGAAATAAATGAATAAGTTACTTGAGTAAGAGACCTTAGATCATGACATTATTTTGACACGTACATCGATCTTTTTACTATTGGAGTCTCCTTGACGAGTTCTCCTCCTTTGAGATCTTTTTTGTTAAGCTTAACATGATATTTCATGTTGAAGGCCTAGATCTCTCTTGCTTCATTCATTTGAAGGGATGAGAGCTAGGCCACATTGTTGTAATTCGTCGAGGTCGCTCCAAGGCTATATTTCATTTCTCAAAGGACGAAGGTCATCCTAAGTTCTTTTATCGTTGTTGTCCTTGGTATCTGAAGACGACCAAAGGGTTTGCCCCCGTTTAAACATGAAGGCTATAGTCATTTGTTTGATGATAACCAAAGGAATGAACTGTCATGGTTTGAACCCGTATATTTCTTTCTTGGGGCTTAATCTTAGCTTTAATTGTGTACTCAAAATGAGTCACCTCAATAATGCTTGTTGCATTTTGTTAGGAATGACAATATCCAAATAGGCAAATTGCATGTTGAACTATAATAGATATCTTTTGATGAAGTGAACTAAATGTGAATCATAAAGAAGTATACTCTGAAATTCCGGATTAAATGAGTGATCCAATTGACGATTTTGGCATCATCATTAAGTAACTTTTCGGCCTCTTTGTCATCTTATACTCATACCATTTAATCTAATTGACTACACGTTCTTTAGTTTTCAAACATGCATAATTTTTCTCCTTGAAAAGGCAAAGCAGCTTAGTGAGATCCATGTGTTGTTAGAAATGAATAACAAATTGCAATGATTGGAAATAATTGTCTGACTAAATATCATGTGTGCTGGCCATTTAAATAAACAATTATATGTTAATAATTAAATTACCCTTTATCAATGTCAACGCTTGGCCAAAACTCTTCCTATTTGTGAGTCACCACTTTCTCATCCCAAGCTAGAGCTCTTGTGCGTAAGTGACGAAAAAACAAAGAAATTTGTTGATGCCCCCATGTAATCCACTACAAAATTTTTGTCTATTCAAACTTGCAACAAGTTTCCCAAATGCTGCGAATAGGAATGGCGGCGGTTTTATTTTAAATTACAATTTACATGATTTAATCTTTTTGTATAGAATAAATCTAGGAATACAACTAATTTTATAACATGTTGAAGTAGTCAACTTTAAGTGATGAATACTTTTTTCTTACTTCTTTTTATTAGTCACAATTGACCATTTCAATAACTTGTAAAATTAAATGTGTCCATAATATTGTTATCGTTCCAGTTTAAAGCATATATTAATCATCCATTTTAGGAAATTGAAAAAGCAGTAAAAAAAAAAAGTTAGTGATTTTTTTATTTTCCTATACAAAGTTTTCTAAAATAGTTTATCAATGAACACCTAAGGGAAAACGTTAGTAAAACCCTATTTTTATTATGCATAACATGTGTAGCTAGCTTTTGTCAACCATTTTTTCTTTTTCCTCCACTTAATAATGGAATCTATGTAAACGAAACTAATAGAGAGGAAGGAACTCATCTCCCACATATGCTCTCATAATGGAGCAAGGAAGTGAGGATAGGAAAATCCATTCACTATGCTTAAAACAACAAGAGGCCTATCAGGCATTGACTTTAGCCAAAAAATTAGCTCTTCTAAGAGCATTTGCTTGAATTAGTGTAAAATAGAAAAAGATATCAATTTTACGCATTCAACTCCCAAAATCACCCATATTCGTCAAGCTAAAACTGTGTAAATTTATACTAACATTATTCACTTTGCATTTAGTTTTTTTTATTCCTTTTTTACGTATTTTGAAGTTGAAAGAAGAAAGTGCATGGTGGTTATTGTATGTGATGAAAGAGAAACAATAAAAAAAAAATTGATATTTTAATGTAATGTAGTGTAAAATAGATAATCAGATGTGGAGTATTTTGAAAAGTAAGTATATATAATAGAAAAAGTAAATTCTCATATTAAAATAGAAAGAATTTTTTGCTTAAGTTGATATAAATGTTCCGAGGACATGTTCAGCTGGCCAACAGGAAAAAGAGATTAAAACTACCAAAAACATGTACAATTATGGGTTGGATAGACAATTGGGAACAACGAATAGGATTAATAACATTCAGAGCATTCCTTAATTCCAATATGATATTTGAGAAGTCATTTTCTTTTCAACATTTGAACTGCCAACAACAACAAAGCCATTTGAACTTTTGCCCAAAATGGATCCATATTCTTCTCAAATCTCAATACTTATAATAAGCTCAACTTGACCATAGAGTTGATGAATGGTCTTTTGTTATTCTCGACAGTCTATTGTGAAAATTGTTGGATTCATAGGAATAAGTTAGTGAAAGGGGAAGAACTGAAAATTGAAAACCCCATTAAGCTAGCATTGAAACCCCATCAACATGCTTGTCAATCAGTGTTTCTCCCTCAATCGACATCTACTTGGGATTCCTCCTCCACTAGGTTTTCTCTTTCAAGCTAAACTTCAAGTTTGTTGTTCCATTAAAGTGCGTAGGGTCCTTTGTTCAACTTTCCTTCAAGCTTGGATAGCATTTGACATTGGAATTCTTCTTGTATCCCTAGATGAAAAACGCATTTAGACCTAGAGAAGTATAGATTGACTTACTACAAATTTTAACCAATTAATCAAGATCAAGTCTAAGTAGTTAATTAGTTATTTTAAGGACAGCTGTATTAATGGATAAATATTACATAATAAAACAATTAAATCACCAACACACGCATATGTTCATGAAGTGAAAACCAAAATGCGAAAGCCTAAAAGCACTCCAAAGCCAAGCCCAAATCATTAATTCCACAATGAAAGTTGTTGCGATATAGACTATACTAATAAGAATTTCCGTACAAGTAGTTAGACCTTGTACTCGAGCTTCGTGCTCTTGTTAGCAATTGCAGACCCTTGCCTTGTTCCTTTATACAACTTGATGCACAAGTCAATTTGCCGGCTGCAAAATAGATATCTCGTTTACTGCGAGGCTTCTTGAAAGATTTGTGACATCTTTATGGTTTTGGCAACACTTCTAACACAATAAAAATGATCTTTGTGATTTGAGCACTCAACCTTTCAAAGATGATCAATGGAAGAGGTTTTAAGACAAAGAAAAAAGCTCTCTAAGTTTCTCTTTATTATTTTCTGGCCATCTTCGTTCTCACGAAATTAGGGTTGAAAATAAGGTTTTATACATGTAGGGTTTAGTCTTGAGGAGGCTACAAAAAACTATTGTAAAAGCAAATCTCAAAATTTTCATAATATGTTCTTGGTTGACCGAGTGTCTAACAAGACTCTACTGAGTTTTTTTTCTAAGCTAGCAGGAATAAATCTTGATCTTGCTTAACGAGGTCTTCATTCTTGCATATTGAACAAAACCTTCAACTTTCAGTCCTCATTATCGCAATGCACATACAATTTCAAAATCCAAAGATTACAAAAAAATTTGTCGTGGAGTTAGCCAACATAATTGGTATGTTATATTTAACATAATTGGTATGCAAAGAGAATGCAACATAATTTTATTTCCATTATAAGGCTGGACAAGTTAGTTTTAAGGCAAAATTTGCCAAACAATACCATTCCAGAAAATTATTAGGACGGCATGCGTTCAAACTTAATTTGTTAGTTGGACTCTTTTTGAAAGTCGATTTTAATAAACTCAACTTCCTACTGAAAAATAGTTCTGACGTGGATTAAAAAAGAGAGGAAAAAGCCACGTAGAACTACTAAAAATAGAGTATAATATACTCGACTTCCATTGAAAGTCGAGTATAATATACTCGACTTCTATTGTGGTTAAATAAAATTTTCATGGAATAAAAACGGCAATCCGAGTATGTTATAATCGATTTTGAGGGAGCCTTCAGTCTTCTCTCTCTCTCCAGTGTCCCTCTCTTTCTACGTGGTTCTTCTCTCTCTCTCTCTCTCTCTCTCTCTCTCTCTCTCTGGTGTCTCTCTCTTCCTAGGCCATTTTCTCCATCCATCATCAACCAGCAAGTTCGTTTGTTCTCTCTCTCTCTCTCTCTCTAATGTGATTTCTTTCTCTTTATTTATTGGCTGAAATGGGTTTTGATTTTCTTTTTAGGTTTAGTGATTTGGAGATTTGGGTTTAGTTTTTATTTGTTTTTGTGTTTTTGCTTACTGTGCTATTTCATTTGATTTCGAGTTGTGTCCTTTTGATCACATTTTGAAAAACCACAAGACCTTTTCTTTTATTTCAATTGAAAACTGGTGCATTCTTGTGTTGGAGTCATAAACTCATGTGTTGGAGTCACAAACTAGTGCATTTTGGAAATCGATGCCTCTTGTTGTTTTTCATGTCTTGGAGTCATAAACTCATAACCATAGCTGTTTGATTTTTGTGATTTTGTTTACTGGGTGCTATGTTTGGTTTATGTTTTGCTTGTGACAATGGTTGTAGTTTTGTGTTAGATATTTGATTTTGTGATAATGTTAAATGGGTATTTAAGGCTTTTGTGATAATGTTAAATGGGTATTTTGATATTTGATTTTTGTGATAATGTTAAATGGGTATCATGTAGTTGACACAAATTGCTGGTATTTAAGGCTTTCCTTAACTAATTTTTTTGTGAGGAGGGGGGGGGGGGGGAGGAATGTGAAAATTTTCCATAAATCCTACTAATCTAATAACAAACTAAAGATTGTTGGAAACAATACCTATCTCCATAAAAAACTAGATATGGTGTAAGTCTCTCTCTATTCAATGTCACTAACCAATATTGCACATTACACAAACCTATTATTTATAGCTGATATTACGCAAAAAATTTTTGTAGCATGACGATAGATCCTGGACCCATTGATCGTAGTGTATTGACAGAACAAGTTAAACATCGATCTGAGTTACTGTGGAACCCTGGGGGACAGGTAATTGCATGAGTTTTCTTGTACTATGCATTCATGTCACAATTCTAATTAGCCATAAATGATAAATATTTGCATAAGATTTTTATCTATTGTTATAATATTTGCAAGATACTCCTGGCACACTGGATTGTCGAAGTCGCCATGAAGAATTGACATTTCAAGATCCTATGGTAGATGATCTTGTCCTTGCCATTATGAGGTTGCTTGGTCTAGAGAGTCTGCACTTGGTCCCATCCATACAGCTTGACCATGCATTGATCACTGCATTTGTAGAGCGATGGCGCCCAGAGACCCATACATTCCACCTACCACATGGTGAGATGACGATCACATTGCAAGATGTGGAAATTATCATGGGGTTGCCCATCGAGGGTGAGGCAATGGTTGGGCCCACTAAAAGAACTTGGACAGACGTGTGTGCTGAAATGCTTGGAATTCAAATTCCAAATGACCTTCAAACTGTGCTAAAAGGTTAAAGGATTCGGATACCCGCACTTGTCGAAAGAATCAGACAACCACTACCTCCGGATGCCAATTAGATTCAAGTTCATCAGTACGCTCACTGCTATATACTAGCCCTACTAGGGGATATGGTATTTCTTGACAAGTCCGGAGATAGGGTCCATTTCATGTGGTTAGAGTTCATGTAGAACCTTTGTAATCCACGCAAGTATAGTTGGGGTAGTGCAGCCTTATCATGGTTGTATAGACAGCTGTGCAATGCAACTGACAAGAAGACAAAGCAGATTGGCGGACCATTGATTTTGATCCAATTGTGGATATATGTCAGGTTCCCACATATGTCCCCACAGATGGTGCCCCAACCCGAGGGTGTTTATGGTCCACCACTACCACCAATTCCTCTTGCTATGAAGTAAGCATATATTGCAAAATTAGTGTGCTATCATGTATTATGCCACATTTTTATACGTAAACGGCTAATAACCATGCGATGTTACCTGCTTGTAGGTGGGCAGGGGCAATGTGTACAAAGAATGCTCCCACGCACGTGCTTTCTACATATTGCAATCAAATTGCCACGACACGGCCCGACCGGGTATAATACTTGTATTTATACGTCCATAACATCTTATGTCCTTCAAAAAGTTTTTCATTGCCCATTATTGTGCTACTTGTTATGCAAATTATGGGAAATTATCTGAATGTGATTGCTTTACTTGGTGGCTTTTATAGGTTAAGTGGGAGCCATATGGAAATGACTTGAGCCACCTTCCTTCTAGTTTTTGCATCGAGGGAAGTAACGTGTGGAGGTCGACCATTCCACTTATATGTTTTTGGCTTATAGAGTTCCACTTACCCAATCGTGTCCTATGACAGTTTAGGCTAAAGCAAGAACAACCCATAGATGCTAATACCAATCGCGATTTGCACAAAATAGATGTGAGGGGCAAGGTAGATAAAAATTGGTCGTTGAAACATGCAGTCCATATTCAGAAGTGGAATGATCGTGACGAGTACGTTTGTAATGCACTCAGGATGGAGGAGGTGATGTCACGTCATCATCCATATATGGTGTGGTATCGTAGGATCACTCGACTGTATATCGCCTGTGCTAATGCTAAGATGGACATTTTGGTAATGTGCATAAATTTATTTTGTTTTGCATGTTGTGTTTGACATTATGTGTGTGTTGTACTTAATAATGCCCGTGATTTAATGACAACTTGCAACCCAATTGGCTGTCCTCAACTGGTTCAGTGAAGAATCTTACGAATATAAGTTCATTAAGAAGGCCCTTGAGGATGTGGATGAGGTTGATCGTATCGATGTGCCAGCCAGTGATGAAGCAGCAAACCAGACTGAAATACTAGATGTAGGGCCCAGTATGAGCTTAGCTGCTCCAATGACACGTTATCGACCTACCCCCACCCCTTTTCTGGCCATTGTGACCCCTGTTTCACCTGTGTCCATCCCTGAGGACACAACCGGCCCTCCCATGCCACCCATCCCTTCCATTGACATCGGATCTCCCTCGCAATTTACCCATGCTGAATTCGAGTCCTCCCTACACACCACCACCATTGACCACAACTCACCCATGGCCCCGTCCTATAGCTCCCCCCAGACAGTTATACCCACCCCTAGCCTTCAAACACCCCACGTTGAGCTCATGTCTACCAACCCAAGTCATACACAATCACCTCCTACCTCCTCTACCTTGATACATGTTCCACAAGCCACGCATTCACATGACAGTGACGTTGAGTAGGGGCAACATGACCAAGCTGAGCAGCCACAGGATGCAAATGCTCACGCTCCACCCAAACGGAAATCGACTCCCGCCATCCAACAAAGGAGATGTGGCATAGGTTCCCACCTGGTATTCCAAGTGCTTTACTTTGATTTTAATTTCATATATTTTTTTGGGTTTCTTTGTGCATGAATTTGTTTGTTTGTAAAAGCTTAAAAATATAACATTATAAGCAGGTAACAGAGCATGTTCTGGCCAAACAGTACACTAGACACAACCAAAAAAGAAGTAAATGTGGGGAGGGTGCAGCCTAATATGTTGAAATCCTATAAGGGCTGCTGCAGTCTTGAGATTCTTATTGTAAGTACGAACTAATTTCCTTTTTCTTTAATGAAAATTTATATTTTTTGGGCTAAACTTTAAAATGTAGCTAACCCCTGCAACTCGAACCCCTTCCCCCTTGTACCCCCAAGCACAATGTGCATAGTACTCACAATATCTGGAACCCATTTTTTGTCACAACCCCATCTGTGTCTGTCACAGTTGTCAAGAATGATTGCACTTAATGAATTCTATTGATAACCTCACTTCTATTCTAGTCCTACAATAGCAGTAATGATTCATTGTTACATTACAATCTTGTGATGCTAAAATTGCTATGTAGAATGCAGTGAATTAAACTGAACACTTATAACAAAAAATGACTTAAATTGAATTGACTTGAGACTTACAAGTATAATGATTCCCCTGCTAAACATTGACGATACTGTGTCCATCAGCTTGACTCATTCAGCTCGAGACATCACATAACAAACTGAACCAGTGACTTGGAAACCCTTCATCTCCCAATCATGTAAGCATGCATTGAGATGGGCTTCATTCCTTGAGCATGTATGTACTTTTGCAGCTAGCCTTGCCAATTCCTCCACAACAGCATGCCTGACACAGTTACAAAACATTGCAATAAGCCTTTACTAGTTTTTATAAGATTAGAACTCTTTAGCCACCGGCCCTATAGAGGCCGAGTTATTTAAAAACAAACATCCATGATGCAACTAACTTGAGAGAGAGAGAGAGAGAGAGAGAGAGAGAGAGAGAGAGAGAGAGACCCAATTCCTTGTGTTTTACCAGTAACAAGAGCAGTCATTCCCAGAAGTGACCATCTATCATCTCTGCAACTACTCTGTCCCTGGTATGATCTTCAAGTACATATTTATGAAGTTCTTTGGCAAGAAAATTCGAACCCATCATTCTGCCATCTTTGTTCACCCCAACTAATGGACAAGTGTGAGGACCGCCGAATACTTTGACAGCCTATAATCTGTTAAGCTTCGGTTGCGAGAATGCTTGGACTTTCCATGCACATGACTCATTTGCGCACTTCACACACAATCTTTGCTGATTGGACCACTTAGTTATGTAATTCTTGTTGTTGTCCAGAGAGTAAACTATTAATGCTTGTTTCACCGCCTCTTTATTAGGGAAAATCAACCCTTTGCTAAAATTCATTCCCAGCACCTAACTTGATGAAAATGGTATCTCAACATTTGAAGGATCAACTATATTACCCCAAGTGTTTGCATGGAATGACGGGCCATGAGCTTCATATGTAAGGACTGTAGCATGATCACCATCGCCTATATCATCTTGAAACTCTATAGCATCATCATCATGATCATCCATGACATCATGATGAACATTGTCAACATTGTCAACATTTTCATAGTTTATAGTATTCTCGTGAAAGTCATCTCTCCCAATCATCTCTACATACTCATCTCTACCATGATCAACATCATCTTCGTCTTTGTCTTCCCCCTAGAGATTGAATACATTCTTGTTGATAACTAGATCCGCAAGCCTCCATTGGAGTTGGTGTCTCTTGACATGGTAGTATAACCCCCAACTATAGTGCACGGGGTAACTGTTGGATGACTATCTGCATGTAATGATTAGAATTCTTCCCCGCCACCACCCTCCAAAGTTGTTTGTTGCACATCTTCACCGCCAACTTCTATACGAGGCTCCACACTTATATACAACTCAGCAGCTTTTAACTGGGGCGTAGAGTTTATCCTATCAAACATAATCTTAACATGCTTGTCCCCTTTTATTTCAATAGGAGTGAAGACAATACGGTCACTGAACACTGTATGGGGAGCACGATATGTAATTTTTATATCATGCAACCGACGGTCCAAATCTAGCTCTTTCATAATTTTCTTTTTCAACTTCTTCAAATTGATCTCCCGCAGTTTTTTTAGCTGAATAATCTCTAACTTTTTACCAGGCCCTTCATATGTCACTCCATAAGTCACATCACTGCAGGGCTCCCTACCAAAATATAGATATAATTCAATCGAACTCATTACAAGCCTATAAGTCAAATAAGTTTACTAAAATTTAGTGACAAATATAACACCTTTATTCGATATGAACTACAAAATATTGCCTCAAGGCAAATATAAAGATGACATTGTATAGTCCACCAAACAACTATAAACAAAATTTTAAACTCAAACAAATTTGTACATGGTCGCTAACCTTAAAAATTTAATATTTGTTACACCTTACAACTAACAAACCATTGCACATTACAATACATTGCAAATAAATAACATGTTATCTATTCATTCGCATTATACATAACAACACATTACAACGAAAAACCCATTGCATATTTCAAATAACAACCCATTACAAAGCACAAATAACAAATGAAAACAACAACAACAACAACAACAACAACAACAACAATAATAATAATAATAATAATAATAATAATATAACAGCACATAATAATAATAATAATAATAATAATAATAATAATAATAATAATAATAATAATAAATTACCATTACAAACAGCACATCATCAACAATATAACAGTTGGTATGTGTATATATATATATTTGTCAAATGAAAAGGTGAGTAATTTATTAAAAAAAAATTGAAGAAGGTTTGAATATTAACCAGGTCTAACCCAAAAAAAAAATTAAAAAGGTTTGAATATTTACCTACAAATTGAAGAAGAAGAAAAGCCTTTTAATTTGTAAAATGATCAATGTGTGTGAAAGGGAGAATTTGGGCGCGGGAGAGAGCTAGGAGAAGTAAGAGTTGTGAGATGAAATTAGTGTAAGGATTAGAGATGACAGTGTATTATATCTGAGACGGTTGAGGTTAGAGTAAAATTAATTGGAACTCGAGTTTGATAGACTCGAGTTCCATTTAAAATTTTTTTTACTGTGCTCACATAATTGACTTAGGTGGGGTATGTGGTGTAATGAGCAGCCTGGAAGTCGAGTATAGTATACTTGACTTTTAGTGAAAGTCGAGTATACCATACTTGATTTTATATGGTTTATGTGGTTTTTTTTTTTTCCTTTTTTTTAATCCACGTCAGATTTATATATTTGGTGGAAGTGGACTGAAGTTGTCCAAAAGTCGAGTTTGTTAAAATTGACTTCTAAAAAGAGTCTAACTAATTAAATAATTTTGAACATATGCCATTCACCTAAAATTTTTCCGCAATTGTACTGTTTAGCAAATTTTGCCTAGTTTTAACAAAAGAAATTCAAGTTTATAGTTGGTATATTCGTAACGTCTATAGTTGTTATGCTTGTGACGTCTACTGTTGGCACATAACATTCCCTATAAATTAAAATTGTGTTGCTGAGGCTAGAGAAAATAACAGTTATTCTTTCCCGAGACAATCTTTTAAGCATATTTATCTCGTTATTGTTTTAATAAATGAAATTGGTTTTTGTAATTGGTATGTTCTTCACGTCTACGGTTGGACAAATATTTTTTCCCTTAAATTTTGTTTCGTTGAAGTAACAGAAGATAACTGTTCTTTTTATTTTCTGAGACAATCGTCTAATCATATTCATTAGTTTTTACGGTTGGTACATTCGTAATTACCACAACTGGTATGTTGATAACGTCTAAATTGGGTGCATAAAATTATTTTCTTTTTAAAAATTTTATTTTATTATTATTTTTAAAAATTTTGTTTTGTTGAGGTAAAAAAAAAGATAACAAATCTTCTTATTCACTGAGACAATTGTCTAAGCATATTCATGAAAAGAACAAACCGTTAAAAAATGAGATCAAGAATAGTCACTATTTCTTTAATTTAAACTCATCAATTTTATATTATTATTATTATAGAGTACTAGTCTCATCTTATGCGTATTGTGCATAAAAAGCCATGAGACTTTTTTTTTTTGGGTCTAGTTTCAGAATTTCTTTTTTTATTTTTAATTTTGGATAAATTTGTTATGAAGATATAGATTAGTAGGAGATTATCCTATTTTGTAGATATTTTAAGTGGAATTGAAGATATATTTTTACCAAATTGTCCTCAAATTTTTTCTTTATAAAACGTAAATTTTATGGATATTTTTGAACCATATAAATAGTATAAATAATATTTTTGATCTTATTAACCAAAATTACGAGGCGGTACAAACGAAAATAATCTATAAAAGAAGGTGACAAATATAATTAAGAGTAAAAAGAAAAAAAGAGAGAGAGACCGAGATAAGAAAAAAAGCAGCAAATGCAATTACATTACAAGTTAATCAGAAAGATTTGCTCAAAAAGAAATAAAAAAGGTAATCAGAAAGTTTTTTTTTTTAAAGTTATTATTTGAGGTAGCAAAAAGTTCAAAAATCAACTGCTGACAAAATTGGGTTAACTAGAAAACCCGTACGTCTCTCTCACACTATTCGCTATCTGAATCTCTCTCTTCTTTAATTCCCATCCAAATCAAAACTCAAAATGCTCACAACTCAAAAAAGATAAGATTTATTCATCTAAAAACATAAATAAAAAAAAAAACTGATAAGATTTTAATAGAAACTTAAATTTAAGAGAGTTCATATTACTTAGAACAAGCTTTTCTCCGAAATGTAATAGTTGCTTTTCAATTTGAATAAAATTCACAGTTTTCCGATAGAACAAAGAGGAAAAAGTGAAAAGCAAAATTTATTGAGAAGAAAAGAAAAAAGAAAAGTAAACTGAACAATGCAGAGCATATTAGAGCAGCTTTTTTTATTTCAAAACCCTCCTTTTTTCCCGTACCTCCCATAGTATAATATAATAGAGTAGTATATAGTATATAATATAGTATATATATTATATATATATATATATATATATATATAATATAAATAAATATTTTGCTTGTACATAAAAATAAAACAGTGAAAAAGCCTAGTGGGAGTGTTATTGTTTCGAGATCTCACACATCGGAAAACTGCGATTTTTCCTTTGTGATTTCTTGATTCCAGAGAGAAATATCATGTTGGGAAGTCTTCCAAGGAGTGTGTTCGGTGTTCCATAATCCATAGTACCCTCTTGTTACATTTTAGTTTTTTACACTGTTTATCACTTCTGGGTTTTCTTTCTTCTGGTCTTTGCTAGTAAAGCATGCAAATGTATTAGGATTTGGGATTTTGTTTTCTGTTTTTGTGTTTTTTGTTGTTTTCATTTTGTGATAGTTTCAGTGAATTTCATAGGAGTTAGCAACTTAGCATGCTGGTTATTGATGTTCTTTCAACATGTTTTTGTTTTGTGCTTTTTTTTGCCAACTATTTCAATAACTTGAATTTTCCTATGAAAATCTTTACTGGGTAGCTCAGGGCAAAGTTTCAAAATTGTAGAACATTGGGGGTTTGCATGCACAGAGGCTCTAGAAACCCTAGGAATCTGAGAGATTACCTGTCAGTTTTTCAGGGTTTCAGAGTCCAATTCCAAGTTCCCAAGTTTTAAAACCGCCTACTAACTTTCTGTTTCACAATTTTGTCTAGATTGGTTTCATTTTCTGTTTTTTCAACTAGATCAGTCAAAAAAATAATTTTTTAAAACATTTTCAATAACGCTCACCACCAACTATTTGCATGCAATAACTCCCCTGCGGTCCATTTGTCAATTCAAATTTTTTGTTTCCATGTTCTGGGCTTCGCTATAAATATCAAGATCACTGTTTCACTTGCATTCACTGTTCCAATACTCTGTTTTCTTACTCTGTTTCTGACTTTCTTCCAATACTCTGTTTAATACTCTGTTTCTTACTTTTCAATGGTACAAATGGCTAGTGTTTTCTCAATGAGGCACTTCTTCGTACTTTCTTTAGCTTTGAATGTGAGTTTCATCTTGAGGAGTGTGTTCGAGAGGGAACAGGGCCTTAATTGGCTCGGTTTTGAATCTGAGAAAGACCAAGTTACACAAAGGACTCGCTTGTCTGTGTCTTCTTCTCTTTCTTCCATTACTACTCTGGCTGAAGCTCAGGATAGCGGGGAGAGAATTATCAATCTCGATCAGTAAGTGCAACACTCTGTCTCTTTTTGTTTTCAGTTTATACTTTATATATCTCAACTTGTGGAATACTTGCCCTGGAGTCTCATTAATCTCCCTTGTAGTTCTTTGTTATCAATTACATCAAGTTAGCTTTTTTGTCTTTTTGTTCTTTTTTTTTTTTTTCACTTAATGAAAAATTTGTAAGGAAAAACTATTTGATGATAGTTTTAGCAAGTTTGCTCACTCAAGAGCCAGGCAGTGGCCAAAAAAAAAAAAATTCAGGGGCATAAGTGTAAATTCATACCAAATGAGTAGCTTTTAGAATGGGAAGTATTAGGTAAGCAATGAGAGCTGCACAAATCCAAGGGTCTCCTACTATGTCAGAAACCTGAAATGTTGTCAGTGATATTTCTCAATTGGTCAGGGAAGTAATTATTGTTTTTATTACAGTATTGTTATTGGCAACACCGTGTAGTCCTAGTCCTGCTGGGATTCAAAACGTGTGCTGTGGTATACTTTTTACCGTCGAGTATTAGGATCTGTTTGGCTCAGTTTATTTGATTGAAATTGAAAATTTTTTGTTGAAAATATTATAAATAAAGGTAAAAATTAGCTGAAATAATATAGTGGGACTTATGAACAGTAGCAAAAAGTATAATGAGACTCATAAATAGTAGTAAAAATAAACTAAATAGTAAAATAAGCTGATTTTTTAATTTTTTCCAAACACTAATTTCCTTCTATTGGTTGAGATTTTCCATGGTGCATGTTAGACTTGGGCCTGGGAACTCAGGATCCTTTTGCAACCGAGGACTCTTGTTTTGTCATTTCTCTGTTCCAAAGTTGAAGGGAGGTGAGTGGTGGTGCTAGTGTTACTAGTATTTGCTAGATTCTAACATGCACCATAGGTGGTGCTCTTGACATTTGACCAACAACATCATCATTATGTTATATACCTAAGTTGTGGACTTCAAATTTGCACAAACAGTGTTGGGGTGTCTTGTGTAACCTTAAGGGGGATTTTTTTTTATCAGTTTTCACTTGTTCTAATTCAAGTGCGACCTTTTTTAAGCGTCTTTAACAAGTTCACAAAGTTACCCCTTAATTAGAGACATCATTATGCATCGTTTTAGGGAATCGAGCCACTTTTAACTTAAATTCTATAATTTTATCAGCTTTTGACTTTTATTATTTCCCAGTTAAGTGGGATTCTTTTGAAGCTTTTTAAAGAAGTGCACAGTAACATCCATGAACAAAAACATAATATATATATATATAAGATAGTTGGAGACCCCAATATGCACATATCAAAGCAGGCACAAGTACTACACAAGTCACTATAAGTCTGGTTAGAAGTAGATGGATGACTGTGGGAGGCATGTGGCTTTGTACACACACTGCATGCAGACACCTTTAGGCCTTTGGTGTGATGTAAAGACTCAAACTTTAGTGCTGCTCCGTGGGATGTTTGAAATCTCAGAACTTTTTGGCCGCCCAAACTTTTAAGGCCCTCTGTTAGTCATATAGGGAAAAAAAAAAGAAAAAAAAAAAAGAAAAAGAAAAAAAAGGTGGGATTGTCTAGATCTACCACTTAGTGGGCCATATATTGAAAAATTTTATTTTATTTTATTTTATTTTGAATGATATTTAACATAGGTTTATATTGTACCAGTAACATAAGGATTATGTTAAAGGGCGTGCCCGTCAACAACAACCTTTTGTCCTTTTTTTTTTTATTACAATTTTATGTCATTTTTTTGCAGCTTTTAGATTGTAGGGCTAGCTTTATAGAGAGAAAAAAATATATTAAAATAAGATGTGGGGCCAATTTTATATCTTTTTCTTCTATTTATCAAATTTTTTTATTAAGTAGAATCCAGTCTAACCTTAACAATCACTGCATGACATTTATACATTGTTTTTTTTGCCATAATGTAAATCTTACCTTGTAGACATTTATACATTGTTTTTTTTTGCTGAATTTTTTTTTTTTTTGGCTGAATGACATTTATACATTGTTTAGACATTTATAAGTTGTTTAGTTTATAAAGGAAATCTTACTTACTAGCACAATGTAAACTAAGATTTCTTAGGTAGAAATAATGCATTAACATCATATTGATCTTATGTTAGATGTGATATATAGGGTCCCACATTGCTGCCATCCTCACACCTACTCCTAACAAGTAAATTCAGAACCCAATTGCTGTGTACAGTCTTTTTCACTTTGCAAGAACTAGAAGTGACATTTTTCACAAAATAATCTTGCCATTAAATGTCTTTTCATTTTCGGCTGTTTCTGTTGGGAGGTGACTTTTCTCTTTCTTGTTTTTGTTTTATAATGATTAGTAGGTAGGTAGTTCTCTTCTCTAACAAATTGATTGGTGCCATTGGACCATTTGGGATTTTTATGGTGGACTGTCTAGGCAGACCAATTGCAAAGAGTACTTATTGGATTTGTAAACTTGTTCTGAATTAATATTAATTTATTTCTAAAATGTACCATGATAATAATATAATAATAACTATATGATGGCCAACATACATTGTCTTAAAAGATGTTAATTTTATAATTTTTTTCAACAGTGGTGATCCGACAATGTATGAAAAATATTGGCAACAAATGGGCGACAAAACCACAGTTGTGATCCCAGGGTGGCAGTACATGAGCTACTTTTCCGATATCAGCAACATTTGCTGGTTTTTGGAGCCTGAGTTTGCTAAGCAGGTGGTCAGATTACACAAAGTTGTTGGTAATGCTGTCACAGATGGTCGTCACATTGTTGTTGGTACAGGTTCCTCTCAGCTCTATCTAGCTGCTCTCTTTGCTCTCTCTCCGAGTGATGCATCTGAACCAATAAGTGTGGTATCTCAAGCCCCTTACTATTCGGTAAGTTCCCTATTCATATTAGGGTTTGGTTAATGTATGCTTCTCAGGACATACATTAATCATTTATTCTAAGAAACTTTTTATGATAAATTGAAAAAATTGTCAAAAAAATTAATTACTTTTTCATTTTTCTATAAAAAAAATTCCTAAAATGATTTGTTAATGTATGCTCAAAGAGTATACGTTAGTAAAACCCTATTAGTAAAAGCCTAAGGGCATACATTGTTAAACTATATTGTTACAGAATAAAAATCTAATCGTGGATTTTAGTTTAGCTCATTTGAAAAAGTCTCCTGTCTTTAAATAAGAAGTTTGGAGTACGAACCACATTTACATTAAAAGCCGAACACCAAAAGCCGAATGTTGTCTTAGCTTAATGGTAAAAAGCAATCAACATGATAAAAATTCATTGTCCCATTTGCTGTGTCTTACTTTATACTCTACCAATCACAATAAATAATGTATATGATATATATTTTAATACCATAAACTTTCATTACTTTATAAGAATAAAATAATAATAAAAGAACGTAAATGGTGGAACATACTCTTAAATATCGAGTGTGCCATAAAGGATTTTCATTCATTACTATTCTTTGTTGGTTTAATATTGTTGCTTAATTTAATCGACTTGAGTTTGATATTCTAGCAACTTGGCGTCATGATTGTTAGAGAATCTATTCAAAGAGAATGGTTAATACTAATGAACTTAAAGGTTTACTCCTGTGCTTTTATATATGGTTAATTTAATCACTTTGATCATGATCATGATTAATTTAATCACCTTTACAAGGTGGGCATGCTTATATTTCTTTGTCAATATTTCTTTTCACTAATGGCATTGTATTATATTGTTGACCTCCGTCCAACATATTTATAGTATCATGCTATTTGTTTCTACTGCACTATCAAGATTTTTCAACTCTTAATTAATTTTCTAATACTCTACTTTGGCTTCTTAATTATATTCCCCGCACTTAAATTTATGCTTTCCCTATCTTCTTTTCTTTCTTCCTCACGCTTGCACTAATGCGCACTGACACATTTACCAAACACAGGATTCAACAAATTCTCACAATGCACATGGGACTGCAAACTTGCATGTGCCAAACTTGATTGGATGAATATTATTAAAAATTTACCTTTCAAATGGTTATTCAAATACACTTTGTACTCTCAGATGTATAAGAACCGTTTAAAAGAAGGCATTCCTTAAATGTTCTTGAACTTTGAAAGTCAAATTGCCCTTATTAAAAACAAGTCAACTATATTGCATTGATAGCAAAATCTTTTTGGTTGAATGGGTTGTGTGATTGTGTCATATGCACTGTCTGCACACTGTTTTTCTAGCATGCTTAGTATAGCAGGAAATTGCTTTAGGAACATAGTATTAATACCAATTTCTTTGATGACTGTCATGATCCAGTCCACATACATAGAATTCAAAAGGACATGGTAGAACAAGTCCGTATCTTTTTCACCTTTCTTTGTCCCCTAAGAAACACAGACCTCGCAGGTTTTAGAGTAAACTGTAAGCCATAGTCTGTCTTAGACAGCTGTATCCTCGCTGACCCTTATGACTTGGGATAATATATGACACAAACACCTTATCTTCTTTGTACTAAGATGCCTCTAACTGAGTAGTTAATATAACATATAGAGATACCACCTAACACAAAAGATTTAAGCCCATGAGTTTGAGCCCAATCGTGTTATATTAGCCACTCATTTTTGTTATTCTTATTCAATGTGGGGCTTCACTTATATGTGTATTTCCAACAATATCTCCCTTACTTGTGAGCTGTCTTTTTATGCACCATGAACAAGTTCTACTAGCTCCCCTTTGCCTATGACCTTTTTCCATTATCAAAACGTCATCCATGGGCCTTTACGCCATCAATGGGAACCATGTGTCAACCCCGCATTCTCATCTATGGGAACCAGCTTGTACATTCCCGTTCATTGGAACTGCAAGTTTCTCCGTGATCTAGTACACCATTGGCAACACTCCTTTGTTGGGAATATTTCCAGATCGTTTGTGTGAGCTCTTTTGGCTTGCTTTGTTCTCTCTAGGGTAGGGATCCTGAATACCTTGTCACTTTCACCGCACACCACCCTGAACTTTGATACCATTTGTTTATAACAATAAGTTAATAACCAGTTTCATAAGGTCCTAGCTAATGTCAAGTTGGAGGAATTCTAAAAATTTGCCAAAGATATTAGACTTCTAGCTGGGTTTGGTATTCTGAATGCTGAAAAATCTACATTTGTTTGATTCTTCCTTCTTTTAAACAAAGAACTTATCTGTAACTGCCTATTAGAAAATAACATTTTTAAGATGTATAAATTTATAATTGAGTTACAAATTACTTGCAGTCCTACCCGTCTATGACGGATTGCCTAAAGTCGGGCCTTTACAAATGGGCTGGTGAGGCACAGAACTTCAGCAAAGAGGGGCCTTACATTGAACTAGTTACATCTCCTAATAACCCTGACGGGACTGCAAGGCATTCAGTGGTTAATAGAAATAAGGGCATATTGCTTCATGACCTTGCCTACTATTGGCCGCAATATACTCCTATTTCTTCCCCTGCAGACCATGAACTCATGTTGTTCACAGTCTCAAAGAGCACAGGCCATGCAGGAATGCGGATTGGGTAAGTTGATCATATCTAGATAATCATATTAATAGCTGTATAATTGGTTTGTGCTAATTCTTTGTTTTGTAATGCAAGTCATATGTGTTGCATTAGTTTTATTTTTGTTAAATTACCGATTGTCTCAAAAATTTAAACCGATGGGAAATGACAAATTTAATCATCAAGTCACATAATTCTAACACACGCTTTCACGTGTGGGCTCAGACTTACTTTTGATTGGTGAGGCTCAACATGTGGTATTTAAATAAAAAGTAGAGTGGAAGAGATAAAGATCGAACATAAGACTTTCGGTTTTAATACCATGTTAAATTACTTATTACCCAAAAGCTTAAACTATTGAGAATGGTAACTTTAATCATTCAACCACATAATTCTAACAATTTCTAATGCTTTTGCTTCTACATTTCCTAGTTGGGCTATTGTTAAGGACAAAGAAGTTGCAAAAAGAATGACTAAATTTGTTGAGCTCAACACCATAGGCGTGTCCAAGGATTCACAAATTCGAGCAGCTAAGGTTCTGAAAGCTGTCTCTGACCCCTATGAACATGTTGACGACTCAGAAGTAGGTGAAACCTTTTTCGACTTCAGCTACCACAGTATGGCAGAGAGGTGGAAGTTGTTGAGAGAGGCAGTGGAGCACAGCGGAATGTTTAGTTTGCCTAAATTTCCGCCTGCATTTTGCACCTTTTTCAATCAAGTCTCTGAGCCTCGGCCTGGTAAGAGCATTCGGATCAGCTATTGAAAAAATTTCTATATATTTTAGCATAAGAACCTATTGTTTCAATTTTATATACTCACTTTTCAAAACATCATACATCAGATTATTTATTTTACAATATATTTAATTAAAATATTAATTTTTCTCTTTTTTTTTTAAAATTATTTTTCTTTCTTCACATACAACAACGATCATTCACTCTCTTTCTTAATCTTCAGAATACGTAAAAAAAAATATTATAAAAATGTAAAATAAATAGTGTTAGTATAAATATACATGGTTACTGTAGCAAATTTGTAAATTTATACAATTTTACACTCATATTTTTTCTATACCCTTTGCAGCTTTTGCATGGTTAAAATGTGAAAACAATATAGAGGACTGCGAAACCTTCCTAAGGGGCCATAAAATTTTGACTAGAGGGGGAAAACATTTTGGGGTTGGCCCTATGTATGTGAGGGTCAGCATGCTGGATAGGGACGAAAATTTCATTCGATTTGTAAAACGATTGTCCACAATCCGCGTTTAACCAAAGTTGGTCCCTTGTTTCAAGTTTGTGCAAGAGGAAGAAAAGGGTGATAGTGAGCAATATATGTAAATGTAGAAAAAGAAAGCAATAACAGTTTTCTTTTGTTGTTCTAATAGTAATCTCTCTTTTGTTAATTCTCATGGTATGATCTTCTACTTTAATTGAAGGTATCATTTATTATTGTCACTAGTGTTTAACCCGCGCAATGCACGGGGTCATTTTATGATTTAGGGTCAGCTTTACAACACTCACCATAAAAATCCTTTGATAGGTTTGACTTTTATCTTTCATATAAGACATGCAATATAATACCCTATATTTACATTGTTGTCATTAAAAATCTTGACTTCGCATGTCATCAATATGTGTTGCAATATTAAAGGAATTTTTTTAAAGAAACGTAAAGGTTAATATAAATGTTTTAAGTTGTATAAGTACAATTGATAAAGGTTATTAAAATTTTTTTTAAGTTGTATAAGTACAATTGATCCCTTTGTTTCTAAGTTATGTTACCTTTATAAATTTTCACAATAGCTCAAGTGACTATTACAATGAATGACCCTTTATATGTTTGTAGAAATCATAATCTGTTTTATTTGCCTTTATGCTTTTACAAAAACATGTGGAAAGAAAAAAGTATTTAGAATGGATGAGGCTCTAGAAACTGAATTTCATTTATTGTATGTATACCAGCTTAACAGTTATAATTATCTAAAATCCAAAAAAGCTTGTGTTTAAACAAATGAACCGTAAAAATACTTTTGAACTTTGTTTAACACCAAACACAATTTTAACTATTTAATTTAAAATTCCCATTAATATTAGAGTGGAATAATGAAGTCACAAAATAGAGTATAAATGCTTGGACAATGAAAATAAAACTGAACATTATCTTGATGAAGGAATTAAAGAGAAAAACACAACCATAAAATGCCATGTCCAATCATTTTGACAGGAAGCCAACTTATTTAGAACTACCACCTAAAAATTAAAGAATAAAGATACATACTTTGGCATTATAGGATATCTTAAGAATTTCAATAACGTTAAGTCTTAAATCTGCTCACAATTGTAAAATGATGTAAAAAACATTTTATATGGTACTAACATGCGTTCTGGAGGGACGAAACCTATCGTAAACAAAGATGACCCACAATCGAAACATGTGTGATCATACCTAGAAAAAATAAGCACCAAAATAATTCTCATATAGTCAAACTTTCTTTAAAATGTTGATTTTCAATTGGAAATCTTATAAATTATATGTTAGCAATACTATTAACCACTCTTCAATTGGCATATCTGATCCACATATAAGGAAAAATGTACCATAGAGAAAACATTGAAATTAGAGACTCTGTATAAAATTGGACAAACAATAGTTAATATTGCCATAACAATTCAGTAGGGTTCAGTCTATGGTTCATTTAAACATCTACAATAATAATAATCTCTAAGAAAATGCATCAATTAACCTTCTTTTTAACCACAATAAAACAAATATGTACAATCTGCAAATCTCAATAATAATAGAGTATTTAAAAGTTCTCTTTGACCAAATAGAATAACATCCCAAAATAATAACTAAATATATCCTTCTACGTCACTCTTGTATACGACATCCATCCCATATAGCATTTTCCCAAACGGCTCTCTTATAGGAGTCTATTTTCTCTAATTTGACTCAGCTTGACTTACTTGATTCAGCGGTTCGCTTGCATACGGCGAGAGTCATTGGTTCAAATCCAATAATATGTAAAACCAGGTGAAACCCTGTTTTTGCTAGCATGACAGCAAGTACAGACTGGCAGCAAGGAGTCAACTGAATGACCAAAGCATTGGTAAGTCCTTTGTTGTACTACGGATCCCTAAGCAAAGAATACCCACTGCACCACAACCATACACACCCTATAAAATTTAGTTCAGAATTCAGAAAGTTACATGTCAGAGATTATAGTATAGTTTTGAAAAGCGATAAAAACAGAGTCCTCTGTTATCTTAGAATAGCATTTTTGGCTTTTGAACTTTATTTATATTTACATATATTAAATAATATGTTTTATCCACGTATTTTATTTTTTGGCATCAACCAAGTGGGGCCTCAGTTTCTAAACTTAATCCAGATCAGAAACTACACTACAAATCATATCAAAAACAAAATAAAAACTCTCCCCTTTTACGATCAAACATCCCTTTTCACCCATGTATCAATAGATCAAGGAAATCTCAATCCTAGCATAGAGGCATCAATGTACATATTCTACTGATAAAATAAATTTATGTACACAAAATTCCAAAAGCTTACAGACACAATAAAATCAGAATGGCCTATTCACTATTAGATGAATGGTAAGTGAGAGTTAAGAACTCTTGCACTTATATACACACTATTCTGTAAATAACTTCTTTAAAATACTAATGGATGAAATCATGAAACTCCATTAACTCATTGTATAACCTACTTGTAGATACTTTTTAAGTAGAAAATCAATCAGACATATAGATCATAATAGCATATTTCAATATCATAATTACAAATTCAAACGGTACCAAAATATTTTGACCAAAGAATCCAAAGAAATAAAAAAAGCAATACAAATTCTGTTAGGTTCAAACAGTAATATAATAATTGGTAAGAAGTAATTCACAACCACAACAGCTAAGCCAAACACTTCATCATTTTTCTCTTTTATGCTAAGTTTCTCAAAATTAGTACTCTTCTTCTTACTACTAAATCTGAGATCTCTTACTAAATCTGAGATCTTTTATATAATCCATCCAAGCATTGTATTACTTCTATGCTCATCTGGCCCTTTAAAACTGGATGAAATGCAAAATATGTAAGGATTTTCATAAATAAATAAATAAAAATAAAAACAGAAAAAAGGAGCCTTACATAACTGGTCTCGCATTCTTGTAGCAAATTTTAAACATTCTTATAGTATCATGTATTTTTAGATGATACTGTATAGCCATGCATTCTTTCTTTTCCTTTTTTTATTCTCTCTCTTACTCAATCTCTCATCTCAAACACACATAATCCTTCTTTATTCCTTTTCTGTCACTTAAACACGAATGACCTGTGTTAGGTGTAAAAAAAATATTATTTTAATATGGTGTATTGTAAAATAAAGAATGTGATGTAAGGACTCTTGTAAGAGTAGTAATGTAAAATAAATCAAATGGCCTTTTGGTGAGACAATGCAATTTTTTTTCAATAAGCAGTTATGTATGGTCTTAACAGAGTATGAACTAAGACAATATATAGCAATTATCACTATCATTAAGACTTGACATGTGCACTGAATTGTAGAAGGTAAAAAAGAAATGGAGAAAGTACCTTGTATATGATAATTTCTATCACATATTTGAAATATTTGTACCAGATTTAAACTAATAAAAGATTGGTTTTGCATAAATCCCAAAAGCAACAAAACTGCTGCAAACCAACTAAGCCAAGAAATCGATTACAACGAAAAACCTTACACACAAAAATTCAATGCCTGTGATCAATAGGATTTTGTGAATCCAACAAAAGGCAAACATATTAAAGCATTAAGATTTTTTTTTTCATAAATTCTAAAGCATTAAGAAATTGAATTGGGTAAATTACCTCTTCATATGGACAATAAATTCAAGTGCATGATCACGTTTCTAAAAGTACTCCTCATACCTCAAAACATTAAAAATGAAAACTTATGTTAGATTCCATCTAGCAGTCCCCATTGAAGTCCAAAAATATTAAAGCTCAAAGTTAGCAGCAAAATCGCTTGCATACCTGCTATGGAAATCCACAATGGGATGTAGATGCCTAAGTTTGATGTAATTATCTTGAATAGATAAAAATTTCATAACATAAGCTAACAATTGCAATTATTCAGATTGAAATTTGACTGTAATTGAATAGTAGAGAGTGAAACCATCACTTTAGAACCAAACACAGTCCTGAACAATAAAAAAAATAAATATATGAGATGAATATCATCTGAAAATAAAATTGAGTTAAAACACAATGAAAACAAATTGTCCAAACTCAAAACTAATGATGATAACTTTTCAATGCAACATAGAAGTAGCTATGGTACTTACGAATGTCATATTTTCACAAATGATATGCCACAATCTCACACAACATTAATCTGTGCCTTCTAATATTCCTAATTCTTATGAGTAGTTTGTCTCCATTTGATATTATTTTATTTCATAATGCTGTAATTATCTTCCACTTATAGTTCTCACTATTTTAAATATCGTAAATTATTCCATGTTTTCAGATTATACCTGTTACATTAGCCACTCCATGAGTCCATGATCCAGAAACTGGCTTTGCAAGTTGCAATGCCTCAACTCTTACTACGTCACTTTGCCTTGCTCTCCCTTATTCATTTTCAAACATTTTTTCCCCTATATCAATATTCATAAACCAAAAAAAAATCAGTTTGAAGTTTATATGACATTCCAAAGCATTAATAGTTCACACATGAAACAAATCAAACAAAACACACCAAAAAATTTATTTGAAATTTCTCAAAAACGACCCTCGAAACCCAATCTTTACTGCCAATCTCTTCAATCAAAAATAATCCCCACAATCACAATTCAGATAAGAAATACGTACCCACTTAGACAGCCATTGATTTCTACTTCGAGAATTTTGTAGGGGGATTTTTGGAACTATGAGAAATCAATCAGGGGGGCAAAAACTTAGTACCTGATCCTGAAATCAATGGCAAAAAAAAAAAAAAAAAGAGGAAAAAAATCAGCGAAAAAGGAAAGACAAAAAGAAGGCTGCTTAACATGTTTTCTGAATCGCAAGGTAACAGGGTGGTGAGACCGTTCTCTCATCTTCTTCTTCTACTCCTCTAGAGGATGATTGATACAATTTTAAACTAATAAAAGCGACTATAACGATCAAATCATGTTCTTGTGTTTTTATTTTCAGAACATATGAGGTGGTCTATTTGATCAGCAAAGCATAGTGTCCTTAACTTTAGTATGCAATAGGAAATGCAAATAATTCGTAATATTGTTCAAAGAGCTAAGTTGAAATAATGCCTTTGAGTGGAATCTTGTAAAATGTGTTGATTCCTCTAAGAACCTCATCGAGCCCATGCTACTTAAGACAACAGAAACTAAATTAATGAAATTAAAGATTAATTTTCCTCAAGTCTAAAGAGTAAATTATAGTCTATTAACATAAGAGGGCACGAACTTCTAGGAAAGTTGACACTCCTAAAATTTAATTTATATGAGCTTATCATTTTTTAAATTCATACCAAAACTTGTAGTTGGCCAAACCTAAGCCTAAATCAAAATCAAGAGCATATCTGAAACCTTAAAACATGATTTATTTGAAAGAATTTCACATTCAAAAAATTACATACCCAAACCTAAGCCTAAATCAAAATCAATTCGATCGAAATCCCCAAGCCTAAATCATATTTAAACGAGAAAATTTTAAAACAAATAAAAAAACCTTACTGGTAAAGGTTTTAACATGGTGACAGAATGGTAGGGAAAATAGTGAACCGGTTTGCCTAATCAGCCAAATGATAAAGCCGCATTAATTCTTTTGCTTGTTTGTGTTGAAAAAATGGGTTTAAGGTTTGGATGAGGGGGAAAAACCTTTATTGAAACCATAAATAACCAAAATGCCTAAAGCAAATACCAAAACTGCCAAACATAAATCATTTTTATCGCAAGATTTTGGTTTTTTCTTTTAAAAATTTATTTAAAAAAATCAAAAAAACAAATAAAGCAAAAAAAGAAAACTCACCCTGTAACAGTGTACCGCCGGTTGAGGGATGCAAATTTTTTGGTGGTTAGAGTCCGATAGTGGTGCTGGCCTGAGATGTCTCTCCATCTCCCCTACACCTACGATTTTTTGTAGTCCACGCCAAATTGTAGAAAAAACAATGACAGAACCGACTGTTTTGTTTTTGTAAGAACCAGAGATGATAATTTGAAACAAAAGCATCAAAGAAAGAGAATAAAGTCGTCTATTTTTCAAAAGGGGTCAAAGAAGAATCCTAGACGTCTCAACTAGGGAAACTCAACGGTGAGAAGTTTCAAAGAAAACAAAAAACAGTAGAGAGTTTTTGCATGTTTATAAATTTGACCAAATCCGACCCAAAATACCAATCTAAATCATAATTAACACCCAATTGATTCTCCAAATAAAAACCAAAAACCCTAAATTTTTAAATTTAAAATAGAACTTTACCAGTAGCGATTCTGATAGCCGGGTAGTGAGCGGAGGCTTACGGTGATGGCAGAAGATCTGGATGGCGCCCTTACGATGATGGCAGAAGATCTGGGTGGCGCCCTTCTCTCTATCTCTGTCGCTCTATTACTCTGTCTCTCTTTTCTCACGATCACTTTTTCTCCTTTCTCCGTATAGCAGTCTTCCTTTCCTTTTATACCTAGAGCTCCCAAACAGTGTTTTGACGGAGCGAAACATTATCGTTTATCGTTTTTAAACGGTGTTGTAACGTTACAAAATAATATAATGTATTGCTTTTTAAAGTGAAATGTGTCTGAATTTTAAATAGGCAGTTATCCTATTTGTCAACACGTCCTTAAATGCAGGAACCAACTTTCTCTCAGCTTCGTCTATTATATATAAATATATAGATATAGATATAGATATAGATATAGATACTCCTATTGAGCCACATCAATAACCACATCATCCACTTATTTTCAACTCTTTCTCTCCCTCTCATATTTATAACTTTTTTTTTCTTATTAATCCCCAAATTATTGTTACACTACTTTAATATCACTTTAGCTTTATCCCTTTATCTTCTATTATTTTTGCCTCTTTTTATTCTCATCATTTTACTATAAATCTACAATTCTCAATTTTTTTTTTTTAAGTTTTTGGTGGATTTTTTTTATTTTTATTTTTATTTATTTATTTTGTATCTCTATTTTAGGTTGATTAACTTTTGTGTTCTTTAACACTCTACTTTGGAATTTAAGTTATTATCTTTTTTCTTTTATTTGATTTCATAAATGTTATCCTATTGCATTATAAAGATAGTATATACGAATATAGTGTAATTTTATTACATAGCATAACTATGATAATTTAATGTTTATTACTATTTTTTTTAACTTTTTTTATTCTCATCTAATTTTCTATAAATTTGTTAATATGTCTCACATTTTCTCTTTAAAAAAATTATTATTATGTCTCTCTCCCTCTTGATTTTTTATTATTTCTTTCAACTCTATTTTAGGTCGATGAAACATTGTGTTTTTTTTTATAACTCTATTTTAGGTCAATACTCTTTGGTGTTGTGTTTTTGAGTTCCACAACACAAGAAGTATCCATCCCTTTTATAACTGTGGTTTGATTTTTGTTTGAGTTAATACTTAATTTTTTTGGAATTGAAAATTGGAGTTTATATCAAAACATAATATTGGCTATGCATTTGAATGCGTCCATCAATTATTTGAGTATTAAAAAGTATTTTTGTTATGAGTTTTGATTATCATGATAATATTCTTTAAAAGAATTAGTAATTTAAATAATTTATTTGATCCTTAAAAAATTATTTGTAGAGAAAAAAATTGGAAAAACATAGCATACTATAACATAATTTCAAAGACAAGAAATTTTTTTGTAAACTCTAATTTTAATTTTGTTAGGATTTAGTGTGTTGGTATATTCCGTGCCCAAATTACATAATACTTTTTCAGTTCTTAAATTTTTTTTGTATCATGTACAATTATGTGTAAATTTGTATTGGTTTAAGAGGTCAAAATATTGAATGTGAAGCTGAAGTATGAAGAATCTCGGTCGAGTGAAATTACATGGATTAGACGAGTTTTACCTATTTTGAAAAACAATCTTGCCTCTCTCTTGCTAGTTTCTCAGTTGAGCAAGATTGCTAGAACTCGAGAGAAATTTGTTATTCACCGCTCTACAATACTTATCTAGAAACATTTCTATATAACCCTTGATAAGGATACTTTTGTAATTAACCCATGACGAAACAAAAGGCGGCGGACATAACAAGGTCGTCAGCTTCACTCATGAGAGACGGTCTTGTTGTAAAAGTCTACAGCTCCCTTCCATACCTGATGGCTACATCTTGGGCATAGTAAGCTGAAGGCAGTAAGCTGAAGACAGTAAGCTAAAGGCAGTAAGCTGAAGACAATAAGCTGAAAGGAATGTATGAATCTCTGTCGGGCAACGCTTGCCACAGGTGACTGCATCATGAAGTCTACAGCTTCATAACGGCTGATGACCCTAACAAAGGGACGACGCTATAAGCTGACGACCCTAATGGGATCAATGCTATAAGCTGACAACCCTAATAAAGGGATGACTCGGTAGGCTGACGGGAACAAAGCTGAAGAGGGTAAGTGAACCTCCATCCATAGCCTTACTTGGTCTCCACGCATACGTGTATAAAGAGAGTTCTTGCGCCACACGCTTAACCCTATTCAAGAAGACTCCTATAAGGAAAAGAACTCTAGGAGATATGCAAAATCCAATAAGTTCTCTCCTAGAAGGAAAGAGCTTCTTGGCCAAGGCACGGATGTCAACCTCGCACTACTATAAATACCCCAAAACCCTCATTAATCCAAGGTACGCATTATTCACCTTAGCTCTGGCATTCTAGAGTTGCCAACAAGAGATTTCTTTAACTTGACCGTTGGAGGGTATTTGGCCGGTATCACACCGGTACTCCTCTTAAGGTCTTCAGCTTTTGTGTTGTGCAGTCCTCTATCGGGAGCACGTGAGGACCGTGTGACTTACTGAAAATTTTCGGCATCATCAGTTGGCGCCGTCTGTGGGGACTTTTGCAACTTGTAAAGTCGTGCTATCGCTTCCCGGACAAAGAGTTGCATGGTACTCACTCGCTCGATGACGACCGCCAACAATGTTCAAGGAGATGTACCACGCACGATGACGCTCGAGAGACAAGTCCAAACTCTGGCCGCCGCTGTGGAACGTCTCACCAAACAGAACCAGGATTTGGAAGAACAATCGCGCCAAAGGAATGCGGGCGCTAACACCCAGGAGGAAGTTCAAGAAGGGACTAGCACGGAGAGAAGGAACTAAGAAGGGCCGGAAGGTAGCAACGCCCCAAGCAGGCTGGAATGACAGGACACGAGCCGGCCATCTGCCACCGATACCGTCCCACCTCGCATAGTCGCTGAGATGCAGATGATGAAGGAGCAAATGGACTACATGATGAACACCCTCAGAGGACGGGTGTCCAGCGATCTTGATGACCTGGTCCAGCAAACTGACTCACCATTCACAGCGTCTGTTAGTTCATTCCCCCTTCCACAAAAGTTTCGTATGTCGTAGGTAAGCTACGACGGGTCCAAAGATCCCTTAGATCACTTGGAGTCTTTCAAGACCCTGATGCACCTTCAAGGGGTGCCAGACACAATCATGTGTAAAGCCTTCCCCACCACGCTGAAGGGACCCGCAAGGATCTAGTTTAGTAGGCTAACGCCTAGCTCCATTGGTACTTTCAAAGAGTTAAGCGCCCAATTCGCCTTGCACTTCATCGGGGGGTATAGGTATAAGAAATCCACCGCATGCCTGATGAACATTAAGCAGCGGGAAGACGAGACACTGAGGTCTTACATAACTCGTTTTAACAAGGAGGCCCTCTCGATTGATGAAGTAGACGACAAGATACTCGTAACGGCGTTCACCAATGGGCTGCGGAAGGGAAAGTTCCTATTTTCCCTATATAAGAATAACCCGAAGACCATGTCAGAAGTGCTTTACAGGGCGACCAAGTACATGAACATGGAAGATGCACTATTTGCCCGAGAAGAGAAGCCCAAAAAGAGGGAAAGACAGGAAGATGCACGATCGGACAGGGGACGCAAGATGGCTAGAACTGGAGAACGATGGGAGGACCGACGCTCCAAATCACCCGTGGGGAAGTTCACAAGCTTCACTCCACTGATTGCCCTAATTGACCAAGTGTTGATGCAAATCAAGGATGAAGGAGCCCTAACTTTTCTCGGCAAGATGAAGGGAGATCCTAACAAGAGGTCAAGGGACAAATATTGCCATTTTCATTGTGATCACGGCCACGACACAGCTGACTGCTATGACTTGAAGCAACAAATAGAAGCTCTTATTAGGCAAGAAAGGCTACAGAGGATCGTCAGTAAGGAAAAAACGGACCCACAGCAGGAGCAGGCTCCCCAACGGGAGAACGAGCGCCCTAGACCGCCCATAGGAGATATAAGAATGATCATAGGAGGCACCGCGATAGCTAGGTCATCGAAAAAGGCCTGGAAGACTTACCTCAGGATGGTTCAGAACATCCAATTGACGGGTTCTGTACCCAAGATGGCACGAATCGACAACCCCTTCATCGGATTCTCGGAAGAAGATGGACGACATCTTCACCACCCACATGACGATGCACTCGTCGTTAGCATACAAGCAGGAGACTATAACATGCACCGGGTTCTGGTTGACAACGGCAGCTCGACTGACACCCTCTACTATCCCACATTCCAGCAGATGGGGATTGGTAGGGAGCAGCTAGTTCCAACTAACGCTCCGCTTGTTGGCTTTGGAGGGACGAGGGTATTCCCCCTTAGAGTTGTCACTTTGGCTATAATCGTAGGCGACTACCCCTAACAGATCACTAAGAATGTAACATTCCTCGTAATCGATTGCTCTTCCGCTTACAATGCCATCATGAGACGACCTACCCTCAATTTGTGGAAGGCTATAACCTCAACCTATCATTTGATGATCAAATTCCCTACTGACTATGGAGTAGGGGAATTACGGAGAGATCAAGTGGCTGCACGCGAGTGTTATATAGCCATGATGGAAATGGATGACCACCTCCAGGCCATGAGCATAGAAGAACATTGGGCAACAACAGAGCTCGTTGAAAGACTCGAAGATATACTTCTTAACAACTCCCGAGTCAAACACCGGGACTTCAAAGTTGGAGACCTCGTCTTGAGGAAAGTGATGGGCGCTGCTAGAGACCCCGCACAAGGAAAGCTCAGCCCAAACTAGGAAGGACCCTACATAATAACGTCATGGCTAAGGAAGGGCACCTACCACTTAGAGATACTTGACGGGTAGAAGCTGCGCCACCCATGGGACACTGAGCATCTCAGGAAGAACTACTAGTAGAAGACAGCATGAAGAATGCTACTCCTCATTCCCAGATTATTTCTTTTAGTCGTTTATCTTATTTTACTTTTGCCTACAATACATTTAAAGCCCAAAGGGCTGAAGTTTATTCTTTTTGGAAAAATTTCTTACTTATATATATGCATTCATCATAATAAGAGGAGTTTATTCAGAAACGACTGGCGTATTTGTTGTATGGATGGAATTAGCTAGTTTTCAAGTGTAAGTGGACGACCTTATTATTAAGTCCACAAAGTGGACGAGTCTATTGCTAAGACCACAAAGTGAGCGAGTCTATTGTTAAGTCCACAAAGTGGATGAAATTATCACTAAGTCCACAAAGTGGACAAGTCTGCTGTTAAAGTCCACAAAGTGGATGAGTCTATAGTTAAGTCCACAAAGTGGGCGAAATTATCACTAAGTCCACAAAGTGGACGAGTCTACCAGTAAGTCCACGAAGTGGACGAATTTAGCACTACATCCATAAAATGGACAAACTTATCACCAATCTGCAAACTAGACGAATTTAATATAAAGTCCACCAAGTGGATGGATTTATTAAGTCCACAAAGTGAATAGGTTCAATATAATGTCCACTAATTGGACGAGTTCATTACAAAATTACAAAATGAATGAATTTATTAGAATCCACAAAGTGGACGAGTAGTCAACTAAAAGAAAGCTGACGCCATTATCCGTAAGCTGAAGGATCCATGACGAGACTCAAAGTGATGGGTTGAAATCAATAAAGAAGACGAGCTTGACAACCTAAGTAGACGGCTTCGCCCTATTTCACTAAGTACCCTGGCATACAAGTGCAAAAGATAAACACACGCATGCCAAATAAAAGTAACGCATGTATATTGAAAGTGACGGACATAAAGTGATTTTTACAAGCAAAAGCCCAAAAACAAGCGGGCGTCAAACACTGTCTGGAATAAGCTTACATCTTACAATAAAGAAAGAAAAAGCTTAAGTTCATGGGACCAGGGGGTCTTGAGACTTTTCATCACCCTTTGGAAGAAGGGCTTGGACGCTTGGAGTGGAAGGATCTTCAGCATCAAGGTCTTTAACATGAGGATGGACTGATAGAGTCAGGGTGACGGGCTTGTCCACGACAGGCTGCGCAAGGACGATGCTATCATTTTTTGGGTCCGCCTCGAGCTTAGTATCATCGTCACTCTCCTCAAGGATAGTATTGCCCACAGGAGTTGATGGTAGAGGCTCATCCATACTGACTTTGGATAAATCCAAGTTAGGGTAGACGGACTTGACCTGCTTTTGGTAGTCTTCAAACCCGTCACCGTAGTAGATGACACAAGCGTTTATGAAGGGCTGTGAATCCTTAAATTTTGCCACGGCGTTGCTCTTGGCGGTCTCCACCTGGCTTGAAAGAGCCTTCAGCTTTTTTTCTACCGTTTCTTTAGCCTCCTGTTCCTTTTTTCTCTAACGCTTCTCCTTCTCCAGCTCTCCAGTTAGCTCCTTCACAATCTGATGAAAATTGCGGATAGCATCCTTGTATTGTTTTTAGGCGTCAATCAGGTTCTTGATGCGCGTATGCAGACGAGTAATCACTCCCTCCTTAGCGACGCCCCTATCCTGCAAAGCCTTCATGCGAACCAGTGCCTATGCAACGAAGACGCCGTCAGTAATGTGAAAAAGAAGAATAGATGCAAATAAATAAAGTGACATACCCGAGAAAGGTCAAAGAGACCTAACGCCCCCAACTCTTCCGTCACTTGCTCGGCACAAGGATCTAATTCCTTGCTCTTGAGGACGAACTCCATCACCTTGATAGCATAGTCCTTGTGGGTAAGAAGGCGACGGACAGGTTCCTGATTGACGGGGTCATTAACCCTTTGCCCGCTCCATAACTCGGCTTCAAGGGCGATGTCTTCTTGAGGTGTTGGCCCTCAGGGATGAAGGTGGTTTTCTTGGAGGGACGCTTGTCCTTCCCGTCAACCTTTCTATTATTAGCCGTCTTCCCGACGACTTTAGGGGCTGACGAGGACGTTCCATCCCCCTTTGTTTTGTTCTCCTCCTCCTTCCTTTTGGCAGCAGCAGCCCGAACCCTTTGCCTAGCTGCCTCCATTTCTGCAAAAAGATGAGAAGCAAGGATCAGAACAAGAGAAAACGACGAAAGTAAAAGAGACGGGAGAAATTAAGGGATGCATACGTCGACGGGAGTAGACTTTTAACCTACAAGCTTCCTGTGTCGGCTCTGGATCTCCACAGTATAAATGTAAAGCGTCGAGTGTAATCAGGTCTCGACACTTCCCCTCGTCCAACGAGATGGTTGTTACTCGACGGATAAAGTCCTCTTGTTCCGCTGTGATATGTGGACAAACGCTAGCTGAAAAGAAAAGTAGACGGTGTTAGAAGTTTGAAATAAGTGAACCAAGTAAAGAAGCAGACGAGATCAACCTGAGTCCCTAACGTAAGCCCAAGTATTGTCAAAACCGTGGGGCGTCAACTCCCACTCCTCTTGACAGCACACCTAGTTCGTCCCCTCGACGAAAAAGTACCTACCCTTCCAGTTCCTATTTGAATCAGGCATATCCGACACCAACTTTAGCTCTTTCTTCCTTACTGCAAAGTGGTATATCCCCTAGGACGAGGAGATATGCTGGGGTCAGTAGCACCAAAAGAACTCGTCGAGGGTTAACTGACGGTTCTCGCCACTCAGACGACCCCATAAGATCTTAGCCCTAATAAATATCCACCAAGCATTGGAGGAAATCTGGTTGACGGATAAACCCAAAAAATTAGCTAGCTAACGATGAAGTGCCGTCAGCGGCAACCTTAATCCTACTGCAAACATGGCATCATACATGCCAACATCCGCAGTTTGCCCTGAGTAACATCTCTCGCCCTCTTCAGGGAGACGAATTGGGATGTTGTCTGGAATTTGGTAACGGGCACGTAAGTTATTGAAGACACTAACCGACATCATTGGCAAGAACTCATTGACGGTCCATTTCTTGGGTAGAATGAAAGGACAGTCAACCCCGGGGACTCCCTAGGTGCTCTCTAAGACCTCCTCACCACCGTCACCTTCACCCTCGTCACCCATTCTCTCCCCTTCCTCTTCACGAGTCTTTTTGTCTCCGTCACTTATTCTTTCTTCCTCATCATCCTCATCTTTGCCCTCATTTACCTCACCTTCTCCACAACTCTCCACTTCCTCGTCAGAAGAATGGGCTGATGTTTCCCTATCTGACGACTAGGAGAAGCCCTCTTTGGGCTCACGACCTAATTGGAAGACCTCGTTGTAACCCACTCTCTCGCGGATCGACGATTGTTCACTCGTCACCTCTCTAGACATCTGACTACCTACAAGCGACAGATTCATTCTAAGAACCTAAGTTAATGACCTCACAATAGAGTTTACCAGCTAAAAAATAAATAAATAAAAACAAAAGGTAGATTAAAAGAAAAGAGAACTTACAGATGGACAATTCCTTGGAAAAATAGACGGTCCTAAGAAGTTGACAGCAACAAAGATGACGAGGCCAGGAGGCTGAGGGACGAAAGGAGTTTAGAAAGCGACGGTATCTCTTTCTCAAAAATAGCAAAGGATGAAAAGTTGGAAATAAGAGGGGAGGTGAAATATATATAGACAAAGAGGGCACGGAAGGCGAAGCTACACGCTCGTCCAAAAATGGAGCCAATCAGCTCGCACCGTATGTCCAAGCATTTAATAAAGGTGGCTCGAGGTATCACACATGAATGACCTTCATGACGATGTGTACTCCACAACCCGTCAGCCAAAGTTGACGAGGCTATGGAGTAAGGGGCAACTAATAAGGATACTTTTGTAATTAATCCATGACGAAACAAAAGCTGATGGACATAACAAGGTCGTCAGCTTCACTCATGAGAGACGGTCTTGTTGTAAAAGTCTACAACTCCCTTCCATACCTGACGGCTACATCTTAGGCATAGTAAGCTGAAGACAGTAAGCTGAAGGTAGTAAGCTGAAGATAGTAAGCTGAAGGTAGTAAGCTGAAGACAATAAGTTGAAGACAATAAGCTGAAGGGAATGTATGAATCTCTGTCGGGCAATGCTTGCCACAGGTGACTGCATCATGAAGTCTACAGCTTCATAACGGCTGACGACCCTAACCAAAGGACGACGCTATAAGCTAACGACCCTAATAAAGGGACGACTCGGTAGGCTGACGGGAACAAAGCTGAAGAGGGTAAGCGAACCTCCATCCATAGCCTTACTTGGTCTCCATGCATACATGTATAAAGAGAGTTCTTGCCCCACACACTTAACCCTAATCAAGAAGACTCCTACAAGGAAAAGAACTCTAAGAGATATGCGAAGTCCAATTGGTTCTCTCCTAGAAGGAAAGAGCTTCTTGGCCAAGGCATGGATGTCAACCCCACACTACTATAAATACCCCAAAACCCTCATAAATCAAGGTACGCATTATTCACCTCAGCTCTGGCATTCTAGAGTTGCGAACAAGAGATTTCTCTAACTTGACCGTCGGAAGATATTTTGCTAGCACCACACCGGTACTCCTCTTAAGGTCTTTAGCTTTTGTGTTGTGCAGGTCCTCTGTCGGGAGTACGTGAGGACCGTGTGACTTACTAGCGATTTTCGGCATCATCAACCCTTATATATTATGAGATTCTACGCCCAATTCCTGTATTGAGGAGTTAGGGAGCAAAATCACATTGTTCTCTCTACCTTCTTTCTCCAAATTTCCAAATTCCATAGAGAAGTTTAAAACTAAACACAGAATCTTTTAGAGTTCTTTGTTGTCATTTGGTGTTGGTGAATCATTGCGGTAGTCTCAAAATTTGCAAAAGGCCTTGGTTGAAGAGTCAAGTTCTGCTCTTGCTTAAAAAGCAATATGTCATTTTCACTAACTTTAAAAAAATATAAATAATAACGCTTTGTTTGTTTCGGCGATAATTTTTTCTAAAAAATAAGTCATTTTTCAAAAAGTATTTTCTATAAAACTATTTCATTTTCCTATGTTTGGTAGAAACCTTGAATGAGTTGAAAAACACATCTAACTTCCCTTATTTAACTTGTAGAGAGATAGAGTTGTTTTTCAAAAAAAATTTACTGGAAAAGAATCTCTAAAATAAGCCATAAATGGTTTTACTTTGACTCATTTTTCCTAATGCTACCAAACACTGGAAAATATAGAAAACTATCTTTACACAAAGTTTTCTATCAAAACAAACAGAGTGAAAGTTAACAGCTTTATTTATTTTTAGTTTATACTCATTTGAAATGGATCAAAGTGGAGCAAATGGACCGAATTGGACCAAACTGGACTAAATGGACCACAATGGACTGAAATGGAACAAATGGACCAAAGTGGACTATAATAGACCGAATTAGACCAAATCAGATTGAAATGGACCAAATTTGACCGAAGTGGGTGTTTATTATCTCTATCTCTTGAAATTGATGAAAATGACATATGGTTCTCTAAGTAGGAATGAAACTATCAAATTTGGCCAAGAATACTACATTAGCATAATGATATTAATATAGTGGTGGAGTAAGATTTTTTTTCCTGGATGAGTATAAACTAAAAACAAATAAATAGTTCTTTCACCCAAGCTGTTTGTATTACATGTATTTTCTATTATAAATTACATTTAGGTTCAAGAATATGTAATCTCATGGTAGTAAAAAGTGATGATCCTATCTTGATTGGTAAGTTACAATTAGTTTAAGAATGTGTAAAGGCATAATGCATTACTGCATACATTAATATCTAGGTTGTAGCTTTTAGATATTAATATACCATGGTGGATGAAAATGGAATGTTGGATTCATATTTGCATACATTGGGACAATCATGTTTTGTGGCACTAGTATTGCTAGATTTTTTTTTTTTTTTTGAGAATGTGCTTGACAAAAACTTTGGATTGTGTTATTGAATATTGAATATTATTTATGTTGTTGGGTATTTTATTTGTTTGTTTATATATTAAGTTTTAAATTTTGTGTGGATGGGGCGAGGTGGGGGTTAGGGAGGGCAGTTCTTTTGCAGGGCTAGGGTAGAGCACCCCTAATCCGACCTCGTCTTGTGCCATTCCCATCCATAGTTCTAACTTAGCTTAAAGCCAAAAAAAGGTAAAATATATAATTAATAACAAAAGTTTATGGCAATAAATGTTGTGACAATTCTATAAAAAAAAGTTTACGTGTGCAATAAAATGAAATATATATGTGTGTGTGTGTGTGTGTATATATAACACCACCTAACGTTTTTTAATTAGATGTGAATTTTAATAAATTCATGCTGGGTTACATTATCTTTGTATATTCTTCATGCTTACAAAATTTGAAGATGATCAAAGATTAATAGTCATGTCTTTAATTGATTGTTTAAATTCAAGTTTTTGTATCTTAAAATAATGCATAAAAAATAAGTTTATGGATTAAATGGTAAATTACATCCGATTGGCATGAAAATTGGCATACATGTTAGGAACATATAGAACATATAATTCAACGGTTAGATTATCAAATTATGAATTTAATAACAAATTATTAGGTAGTATAACATTGCTTAGAGTTATACTAGGTATAACTTGAACTCAACCCATATATATGTGTGTGTGTGTGTGTGTGTGTGTGTAATAAAATGAAAGATATACATGGGGTAGGGGCGAGTATGTGTTAAATTGGGTTGGGTTTGGGGTATTTTCCAACCCTACCTGACCTCCTCAGGTTAATAAGTGCCAAACCCATCCCACAAATTTTCACAACCTTTTTTTTTTCTTCTGTTGGGAACAACTTTTGAAAACAATAGTATTGTGATGTCAACAAACGGAGAGGGCTATAAATCATATTCTAAATTTCACATTACATCCTTAAAATTGGGAGTAATTTTGATTTTGCCTCTTAAAGTTTCAAATTTTCGATTTCTCTAATGCTAGATATCACATGGATTTTCCCCCTTGGGTCCATATCCATTAATATCCTCCAATCCATCACTAGCTTTTTGGTGGAATCCAAAATCACTTTCGTAGGGATTGGGGTTACTAGGGAATAGAGATATAGCCAAGCTCAAGCATGAGTATGAGCTAGACTGTAGCAATAGCATAGACATTTGTAATCTAAAAAAGAGAAAGTGCGAGGAGCGGAGGACGTACGGTTCCATCGGTATATCTTGACAGAACTTATGCCTTTGATAACATTGGTCACAAGCTTCTCATGGATGAAGAACAAGATCTTAATTTATACCAAGTGTTTTATTTTATACCGTGAGCTTTTTCATGCAAAGGGTATCTGGAAATTTATTTGTGCCCCTTGGCAATTGGCATGAACTATTTCCTCTCTTTGTCCTTACATTTTGAGTATAAAGTCCTTTTTTTGGAGATCTTTAAGCGTAAGATATAGCTTTAGAGTAACCATTTCTCTGTTTAATTTGCTTCATATGTACCTTGGCCTTTCATTTTTCTCTACCAGACAACTTGCTTTATTTTACTTAGAGCATGGTTTTGGTCAAGCTAATGTTTATGTTATTGCGCATGCATTAGAATATCCTCGCATAAATGTTCTGCCATTGAGGATACAATTTTATGTTTTTGATGAAAAATTTATTTTCCTTTCAGTGGAACATATTTCCCAGCTCCATTCTCTGCATCCAAAATGGAGTGAAGAAAAAAGAGAAATTCAAATTGACCAATTGTAGATTCTTGATAGCAGAACTGAACTTGGGGGATTCTTCAAATACTAATATGAATTCCCTATCCATATACTAGATAGAATATTGAGTTGCAATTGCAATAAGAGGAAATTTTCTATTAATGGTTAGACTAAAAAATTCGGTCATATCAAAATCCTCTGCTCTTGCATCTCCAGGCAATGTCCCATTAAATTTGTGCATAAGACTTGCCAAAACAATCTCCATTGTAGTTATGGCAAAGGCCATTCCAGGGCAAACCTACCAGCTCCAAATGGAATCAGTTGGAAATCATGTCCTTTAGAATCTATCAAAGAAGTCAAGAACTTTTCTGGCTTAAATTCCTTTGGTTCATCCCATGACACAGGTCTCTTCCAATTGCCCATGCATTGATATATACCTTTGTTCCAACCGCAATGTCATAGCCTTGTATTTTCATATCTTGAATCGATTCTCATACAAATAACATTGGATGTAGGCAAAGAGTTTCTTTGATGACTGCCTTTATGTAATGCATTTTATCCAAATCATCCTTTGTTATATCCTTTTTGTTGCTAGTGATCCTTCTCACATCATTTTGCAGTTCCTTCATAGTCTTTGGGTGCCTTAGTAGCTTTGACATTGTCCATGTTAGGTTCTAAGTACTTAGGAACTAATGTATTAGAACTCTAATATGTATTGTTGGCAAACCATGAACAAAATAGGTGTCTAGTTGTGTTTTAGACTTGCTCAAAGTATGTGATTTATGTAAAGTTGGAATTGAGTTAATTGCAGAAGTTACTATGTATTTCTGCTTGACTCGATCGATCGAGAATTAGACTCGATCGATCGAAAGTCATGCAGAATGTTTTTCTGCAGATTTTTTCAACTCAGCCCTAAGCCCATATGACGTGTAGGGTTTTATGTTTTACCCTAGGTATAATAGGCAAACCCTAGTCACGTTTTTTATGTTGCTCATATTGCTGTTTGTGTGAATCTCTTGTGAGATCAGAGAGGTGCTTGCCTTCACACAAGCTTGGGATTATCAAGAAGGAGATTGCTTCAAGAACTTGATGATTGTTCAGTTGCTGCCATAAGAGCTTAAAGATACACAAGCGGGAGTGCTTGTACTTGCTTAAGAATCCAAGAAAGGAGTCCATGGTCTCGGAACTTGCACGTGGTCGTGTCAGTAAGTTCTACTGGTGGGTAACAATAGGATGTTAGTGGTCTAAATCGCTATTGTACACTTCGATTCTTTCATAGTGGATTCAGGTTTACCTTGAGGATAGCTAGGTTAAATCCTCCCCAAGTTTTTTACCGGTTTGGTTTTCCTGGGTCATCATATCATTGTGTTATTTATTTTTCCACTGCTTTGCATGATATGATTATATGATTGTTTTAACCTAGATCTAAATAATAAACCTAAGTTAATCACTTGGTTAATTAATTAGGTTAAATAATCTAGTTTTACAGGGGTCTAAAAACTAACAAGTGGTATCAGAGCGGGTAGCTCTTTTGTTTTAGATCTTTTGATCTAAGAATTGATTCTTGATCCCTGTTATCATGGATAATTTGAAGTGTCTTTCTACTCATGTTTGTGATGATTTGAATAGAAAGGACACTGTTGTTTTGTTGATTTTATTGATGCATGTGAAACTCTCCGTAAGGAATTATTGAAATTTTTGAAAATTGCTAATAAATTTAAGGAAGAGTTAAAATTGGCTAATCTTGAAAAAAAGAAATTGATTTTTAGATTAGATGAATCTAATAAAAAGAATGAATTTTTGAGAAATCAAATTTCCTCTCAAGATGAGAAGATGAAAAGCTTGGAACAAGAGTTAGTTGAATCTAAGGCTAAAATTGAAAATTTGACTAGTACCAAGCCTGTTGTTGATAACAGAAGTGTTTCTGTTTCTCTTAAGCCTAAAACTGAGAAAGTTTATATCCCTCTTTTCAAGAGGAATAATAAAGAAAAGGCTTATTGTGCTAGGTTAGACAAAGGTAAAAGTTTTGATGTAGACACTGAAGTTTCTAAACCTATGTCTAAACCTACTGTTAGAGAGCATAAGAAATCTGTTTTTGTGCCTACCTGTCACCTTTGTGGTGTTGTTGGTCATATTAGACTAGATTGTTCTTTGTTGAGGCAAAAACCAAAATCTGAGACTAGATTTGCTGTTAGGAATACTGATGTTCCTAAATTTGTCCATGTTTGTCACTTTTGTGGTGTCTTCGGTCACATTCGTCCTAATTGTTATAAATTGAAATTTAAACATTCTGTATTTTAATCTAGGATATGTGATGATATTTCTCCTGCCATAAGTCTAAATAAATTATTTCATATGCTTTTGAAAAATTTAAGCTTGTTGGCTTGTGAAAGGAAATTGCAGGATTTTAGTCTTTCTTAGAAGATTGGTGTAATTCCTCAAATACACTCTGCTTCTTATGGATTTTCACCTACAAAGCCGAAGACTCGTGCTATATGGGTGAGAAAAGATTCTCTAAGGTGAGTGTTGTTTACTTGTCCTTGGTGTAATTCTTTCAATTAATTGTGGACATGTTTTTTTTTAGTTTTTGGTTGTTTTATTTTCTTAAGTTGTTTTGATTATTCAAAAATCCAAAAACATTGAAAAATTTCAAAAATCCAAAAATATTTTATTTTTCTTCAGGATTACATGAGTTATAATATCTCTCTCATGATTTAGAACATGCTTGACATTGTGGAGAAACCTGAATAGTATGTGTTATATAAGCGCTAAGCTATTTCTGATTTTGTGTGAGTATGTACTAGTTTGTACATGTACTCAAGGGTTAATTAAGAATTTGATATTTCTTGTTTGTGTACCCTCTATAGCTTAGTTAAGCATTGTCATGCATTGCATTTGCATTTTTAATCATTTATCATAATGTGTGCTTTTAGCTTTGGTCATAAAATTTTTTTAAACCAAAAAGATTTTTATTTGTTTTGTATTACATATCATGGATTTGTAATCAAGGTTGGCCATATTATCTTTACATAACATGTTTATGTACCTTGTTTAGCTTGGATGAGCTTACTTTCTTGCACTTTACTAGTTTGAGCTTTGTAGTGCATGTTGTGTGGGAAGATTTTTATAGTTTTTGATCACATGTTTTTGATCTTGAAATCACATGCCTTTGATTGCCGGACTTAATCTTTATGAGAAAGGCATAAATAACCATCTCACCACTGTTTACTAGCCAATCATGAACACCTTAGTGCATATCATAAGATTTTGTGCTCGAGGAAGTGTAGCACATGCACAAAAAGAACATAAGGTGTAGCCCCAGTTTAAATGATAAAATTGGTGTGTACATTATTGGACTATAATAATTTCAATCAATTAAAATTGGTGTATACATTATCCCGGCTAATTTTTAATAAGTTTCTGATCAAATAAAATTGGTGTGTACATTATGAGGCAAATCAAGAAACTTACATGATTGCAAGCTTTTATTCTAAGAGATGTGAGAGTTATATGATGTAACTCTTTAAGGGATAGTCTCTTCGAAATTCATGTGATGGATTGTGTAGAAATTGTGATTGATTACTATCTACATATCACCTCACATGTATCTCAAGCTTTTACTAGTTGCACACACTACACAAGTTACTCTTTGTTAAACTTGGTACATTTTATTGTGTGTGATCTTGTTGTGGCCATCCAAGATTATGTTTTCTATGGTGTTTGATGCAAAATATGGTTAAGAGTTTGAAAATCTTTGTTTTTAATGATCTGGGTTGAATTCATGTGTTTTTGAAAAACTTTTAATCTCATACTCATGCATTTCATTCATGAAATATTGTGCTTTGAGGAGTTTATGCATTAAATTGCTCTGTTTTTCAAAAATTTAAGTTTTCCAGATTTTCGATCGATCGAAGTTGTTTCTCGACTGATTGAAATTGCGTTAAAAATTTTGGTTAGCTTCTGTCTGGCTCAATTGGTATTTGATCGATTCTTGATCGATCGAAACTGAAAATTTTTCAGTTTTTAGATGTTTGACCAATCTGTCTTTTCATGCATCATTTGTGTTTAGGATTTCCATGCATTGCATTGATTTTTGTGTCCATCTTGCAGTTTTGCAGTCATATCTCTCATTGTTTTCACACATAACATGCATATACTTTGCTAAAATTGGGTACTCAACTTGATTTAAAAATTGATTGACTAATTTTTGAGTCCTTTGTACATTTTAGAGTCCTTTGTACATTTTAGTATATGCTATTTTTTATGTGTGAACTGCAGAAAATATTTTCTTAAGAGATATGATGGATAATCAATGTGCAAATATTTTTCTCTACTTATGCAACTATTTATGGGTCACATAGTGTCAAGTTTGCATTTATTGAAAGAGAGAATATTTTTCTTCATGTGTATCCTCAACTTAATTTTTAAGTCTGGTTTGTGTCTTTTTATTTTTCCCTACCTCCTAAATTTTCCCCAAAACTGTTTTTCCCAAAACTTGTTTTATTTTTCCTATTTTTATAGGGGGAGAAAAGTTTTTTTTAAACCTTTGTTGTTCATAGGAGGAGTTGTTGCTCTTCATTGGGGGAGTTGTCTCTATTTTCTATAGAGTTATCTTGTTTTGTGTTCTCTTAATTCTCTATTTCCTCTTGTTCTCGGTTGAGTTGTTACTCTTTATTTGAGTTATCTTTGTCAATACGTGACAAAATGGGGAGATTTAAATGAAATGTGGGAATATGTGTGGAAAATACAAGAATGTTTTGTTTAGGGGGAGTTGAAATTTTTTTTTGATGTATCTAACTTAGGGGGAGAGTTAGTTTGCATATTTGTTGTTTTACTGTTTTTCTGTCACACATACGTTTATGCGTTTTGTTTAGTGTTTCAGGAAATATACAGGTTGATTTAATTAAGCTGCTGTTTACACTTGCAACTGATGGATAGTAGTTAGGATTGGATTTGTTTTAATGGGCATATTTTTTGTAAAGAGCTTTTCTTTGTAAACTTTGAGCTTTTAGTTGTGTTTTGTCACGGATTGCCAAAGGGGGAGTTTGTTAGGTTCTAAGTACTTAGGAACTAATGTATTAGAACTCTAATATGTATTGTTGGCAAACCATGAACAAAACAGGTGTCTAGTTGTGTTTTAGACTTGCTCAAAGTATGTGATTTATGTAAAGTTGGAATCGAGTTAACTACAGAAGTTACTATGTATTTTTGCCTGACTCGATCGATTGAAAGTCGTGCAAAATGTTTTTCTGCAGATTTTTCCAATTCAGCCCTAAGCCCATATGACGTGTAGGGTTTTATGTTTTGCCCTAGGTATAATAGGCAAACCCTAGTCACGTTTTTGATGTTGCCCATATTGCTGTTTGTGTGAATCTCTTGTGAGATCAGAGAGGTGCTTGCCTTCACACAAGCTTGGGATTATCAAGAAGGAGATTGCTTCAAGAACTTGATGATCGTTCAGTTGCTGCCATAAGAGTTTAAAGATACACAAGCGGGAGTGCTTGTACTTGCTGGAGAATCCAAGAAAAAAGGAGTTCGTGGTCTTAGAGCTTGCACGTGGTCGTGTCAGTAAGTTCTACTGGTGGGTAGCAATAGGATGTTAGTGGTCTAAATCGCTATTGTACACTTCGATTCTTTCATAGTGGATTTAGGTTTACCTTGAGGATAGCTAGGTTAAATCCTCCCCAGGTTTTTTACCAGTTTGGTTTTCCTAGGTCATCATATCATTGTGTTATTTATTTTTTCGCTACTTTGCATGATATGATTATATGATTGTTTTAACCTAGATCTGAATAATAAACCTAAGTTAATCACTTGGTTAATTAATTAGGTTAAACAATCTAGTTTTACAGGGGTCTAAAACCTAACAGTCCACTCTTATGGCCTGTTTGGATGTTTAAAAAAGGAGGGGGAGTAGAGTAGAAAGAGGGAGAGTAATCCAATTACCTTGTTTGGAAGTTTTTTAAGGATGGAGGGGGAGGGATTTGGAGGGGTTTGGAGGGGTTTCTACTACCTCTAATCCCTCATTTTTAATTCCCCCAAATTGGAGAGATTTGGAGGGAGAGTAGAGTAGATAAATTATTTATTAAATGAATTCTTCAATTTATCCTTTCTAAATTAACAAAATTATAAACCGATTATATAAATAATATTTGTTTGTTTCCAAAGAAAATTTAACACTACAAATGACAAATCTTCCCAGTGCTTTCTTACAAACCAAACACAATTTCTACTTAATTTAGTATTTCTGTCCAATATTTTCTCAGCAACCAAAGAAATGAGAAACCCAACCCAATCGGAAACCCATTGGTTGTTTTGAGAGAAATTCAATCCCTAGAGATCATTAATCCGGGCCGGGATCCAAATACTGCAAAGTAGTGATCGTGTTGAGAACCGGCTGGTGAAGTTGTTTTCGGTGAGGCTGAGGTTTCTGAGTGCTCTGAGTTCAGTGAGGGTGTGAAACTTCAACTCGCCGGCGAGTGCGAGACCTTCGAGGACGATAGCGGCGACATTGCCGGAGTCTACGCCGTCGCCGCCTTTGCAGGAGACGCCGTGCCAGGCTGAGGGACATTCATTGGCGTCCAACGATGCGACGGTAGCCGAGTCCCAAGACGAAACGGCTCCGTTGGGTCAAGCTGGATCCCAACGGTTGTTTGGGGAGTGAGAAACTGTGTGATGATGTTTTATATAATCGGTTTGCTATTCCACAATTAGAAACATGATTTGAATGTTTAGTAAGGATCGGAGCTCCAAGTTGTTTGGGGAGTGAGAAACTGAGTGAAGTGTTTGTTTCTCGGGAAAGTTGAGGAAATTGGAGGAGGTTTTTGATTTTTTATTATAATTTTTTTTTGAGGTAATAAATTTTTTTTTATAATAGTTGATAGTAGTTTTATACTCTTTTTTTTTTAGTAGTATTTGATGGAATGAAAATGTTGATTAAATAATTATTTAATATAACAAATTAATCATAGACCAATGTTACAATTTATTTTCAAATAAGGGTAAATTTGTCTATTTAATCATTTTCTCTCCTCTCCATCCTAATTTTTAAAACATCCAAACAAAGAAGAAGGACTAATTACTCCCTTCCCCCTTTCTAATTTTAAAAACATCCAAACAAGGTGAAGGGTAATCATTTCCCTCTACTCTACTTTCCTCTCCACTACTCTCCTCTACTCTCCTCCCTCTCTAAACTTCCAAACAGGCCATTAAGCTACGTACGTAGTATCAGCAGCAGCAGCAAATGCATCCTATAACATTTAAAAGAGAGGTTTTTTTTTTTTTTTTTTTTTTTGTTGTTGATAAAGAAGAAATTTATCAATCTGTTTGTGCCAACAATTATTGAGCCAAGGCAGCATGTCAATGTTCTAAAATTGACACTTGGAGGAATTTTATACAGTAAGGCTGCAAATATAGTCGAACGTGGAGCATACTGATTGGCTGATAGTAAATAAATATTTCAGTTATTATGGATAAAGCCAAACTTTTGGATTGCTGTGAAATTAGAATACTAGCAAGAGTTTGGAGCCTATGAAATGAAGAATGACATAAGAAATTAATGCATTTAGATAACAATATTGATCAACATTTGAATTTGTTATCCTTAGTATAGCTAAGTTATAAATGAGATTGCTTGTGGTTGTGGTATTGAAGAATCAAGCTAGATCTCTCACCGATCTAGTTTGTATTGTGAAAAAGATTAATGCAAGTAAGTAGTCATAATTTCTAGAGTAAATTTTCTTAATTGTTGTTACATTGCATTTTTGTAAAGGCCTCTTGATTGAGAAAATTATAAATCCATAGAAACAAAAAAAGAAAAAGAAAAAGTAAACAATAAGCATGAGGAAGAATGTGAAGTACATTGGCGGCCTAAGACCAAAACGTTTTTGCATGCACTTTTCAATCAATTTTGAGCGGAACCTTTAATTTCCTATATTAATTATCTTGGAATAAATTTAAGGACATGCACTTCTTAAAATGACAAGTTAGGATCGGTGGACAACATAAATGTTGTCAATTGAATGCTTATGGGAAAGAGTAATTAAACTATTACCCACCAGTCACAACATGTTATATCGACAAATTATAAAATTATATATCCATAAATTTATTAACTATCTCTTTTTTCCCTAATTTATGAAGAATAAAATTCATAGACAATGATATAATGGTGAAATTGAAAAAATATTTTTTCTCTTTATTTTAAAGACTAAGTGAAAATATCCTAATTTTTTTTATTCCAATCCAAATTCCTTATATATTATTTTGGTTTTTTTAATATGAACTCGCAAACATAGACAATGTTTTATTTATTTATTTATTTATTTTATATTAAAGTCCAGTATTGACACAAGCTAAAGAACAATAAAACTAATCCATACTAAACTAGTATTATTTTTTTTTTAAAAAAACTAGTATTATTTTAGTCCTAAATGCAAAAACACCCTCTAGGGTTTGGGTAAAAATAAAATAAAATAAAATCTCTTCAGGTCTCAGTCCTTTTTTATTACTCTCTGAAGTTTTCATATTTGCCAAATTGACCACTGGGAAAAAACTTTCATCAACTTTTATGAACAGGAAAATCAAGTGACCATAACATGACTAGTGGTGCGAATTAGTTTGTGAGTGTTCTTAACGTGGTTATAGGAATTTTCGTTCCATTAAGAGTTAATGAAAGTTAATCCTAGGGATCAATTTTGTAGATATGAGAACTTTTATGAGCTATGAGGAAGACTTGAAACCTCAAGGGATGTTTTTGCAACTAATACAAACGTGACCGGGGGGGGGGGGGTTAATTTTTACATTTTGACCTATATTTTATTTCTAATTTGTCTTGAATTAGGTCAAATGCAATTTTAGTTCATAATAGAATGTCTAAATTCAATCAAAAACTCGATTTTGTGGGAAGATGCATGTCAACATACCAAAATATAATATTATGATTTTTTATGGGATCCATCTAATTTGGAATAAAAAAATTTATCAAACAAATGAAAAAAATATAATTAATTATTTTGTTCATAACTAACCTAGTTTTGTAGTTAGCCAAACATCATGGTATTACTATATTAACACACAAGATTAATTCAAGCACAAATATAAAACTAGGCAGACACACATAAATTTGTGACAATTGTTGCTCACTTGTCCTACTGGTCGATATTTTAGAGTGAAAATTTTTCGTTTTCTAATAATATATTCTATTATATGGATACCGCAAAATTTAATACATAAACCATATAAATTCATATTTCAAATTTTAAAGACAAATAAAAAATTACTTAAGAAGTTTATTTAACATGTTTTAACGTTGTACCTTATTTTGTGAATAGCATCCTCTCCATTTCATTGAAAATTGTGAGAGTCTATTTTACGGTTAAAATTTTATTTCTTTTAGATATGTAATTTTTTTTTTTTGTTAAGAAACTAGATATGTAATGTTTAATGTGAGCCATGACTTGAATTTATTTCAAATAGAGAATATCCCTTTTCATTTGATACCATATCTGTTTGTAACCCTATATATATATATATATTGTAGCGGCTTTAGAATTTTAGTTTTCTAATTGACTTGATACAAACTGCAAAATGCATATATTGGTAAGCTTATCCTGAAATGTTTACCAAATAGCAGTCAAAATTATCTTTTACCTCTTCAAAGATGTAATTCAGACATCATCATATTTTTCATGCAAAAGCCAACTAAGTCGAACCAAAAAGTCCAGGGCCCATGGTCCAGTTTGGTGGCCCACTAGCCCACCAGATTAGTGGTCTACACGACCTGATACTTTTGAGGCTGTGGGTAACTCATTAGCTTGATGGGTCAAGGTAGGGGCTGATTTTTCAGCACATGGGCCCAATAGCTTGGCCCGTAAACTTAGCCCAACAACAGGTAATTTATAAGAAAAATCTTGGGAAAAGGGAGGGTTGAAACTTATGACCTGAGAGAGAAGAGACTCTTGAGGCCGCATGTCGAACCACTAGGATACCTTCCTCTTTTCTTTTTTTTTGAGAAGATTTGTTTAGTTATATATGCATTATAAATAAGAATTGAAGTTATCCATATAATATATTCTCACCCTACTATGAATAATTCCAATTAATAAAAGTTAATCAATAATTTTTTTTTAAGTATCTTTAATAGTTCAATTTGATATTTTGTATTTTGTGACATAATATATATATATATATATATATATAGATAATTTTTAATTAAAATTTATAAGTTCGTCAATGGCCTATTAAAAGCCTAATAAGAGTCCATTAAAAGCCCATGGTTAGCCTATTAAAAGTCCATTAGGCTCGACCCTCCTACTAAGTCTACTAAAGGTCCCATGGATTGGCTACGGGTCAAAGTTTTTCTCCTTAGCCCGGCCTAGTTCAACTTGTTGATTGATCAACAACCCGCTATGGTTGGCCCACCCAATTAATGGGCTGAGTAAAAATGAACTGAACTAGCCCATTGCTGACCCTTAAGGTCAATAAAGCTAAAAATGAGAGTGATAGATATATGCAATTACGCTCCGTTGTAAAATATTTTTAAATGTAAAATATTTTTATTTTCAAGTGTTTGGCGAGTGTTTGACGTAACCTAAACATTTGAAAATGTAAACATAAACCAACCACCACTAACCATTGCAAAACCAGCTAACACAAACCTAACCACCACATACATAGCCACCACCACTAACCATTGCAAAGCCAGCCACCACTAACCCAACCAGCACAGTTAACATCACCCACCAACCATTGCAAAGCCAGCAGCCGCCAACCGCCCAAAATCCAGCCATCACACTCACCGTCATCCACCTACCCACCATAATCTCATCCAATCGGCCACTATCATCCACCTACCCACTGTTATCCCATCCAATCGGCCACTGTTATCAATAACCCAAACACCCAAGACTGACAAAACAAACCCAAACACTGTCATCGGATCTCTATTTCATAAAAAAAAAAAAAAAAAAAAAAAACCCAATTTAGAACTAACCCACAGAGACCCAGATCTCCACCGCAACACCTCCCTTGACCGCCGCTATCAAATCTTGCCAAAAAGCTACCTCGACCACCACCAGCATCACACCTCTCAAGAAGCCTATTTGTGACTTTCTTTGTCTGTTTGAGATGAGTAAGAGAGAATGGCAAGAACCATGACGAACTTGAGAGTGATGAGCTCCTTGGTGGCTCTGGTTTGTGGGAAGACAACTTGAGAGTGAAAGGGAGAGTTATCGCCAGTGATGGGCAGTGCCGGCGGAAGTTGGAGCTGGCCGGTGGTGCTATAGACCTGGAGCTTGGGATTGATGGGAGAGGAGACCGGAGGTGGCTGGGTTTTTTTGGAGAGAAATATGATTTGGGAGTGTTTGAGCGTAAAGCGACTATGGGAGTAAATGGAGTGATAAGTGTCGGGTACGAGAGAGTAAGCAAATGTTAAATGTTTTACCAAAATTTTAAGTGTAAAATATTTTACATAAATTTGTCTAAGTTGATTTAGTTGACTGAAAATATTTTACTTTTGACCAAATATTTTACTGCGAAACAAACACTGTAAAATTGAAAAATATTTTCCTGAAAATATTTTATATCGAAACAAACAGAGCATAGTTACAAGAATATTCAAACATGTAAGTGTGCACACAGAGAGATGCTTACTAGGATTAGAGCCTTAATGTTAACTCTATCAATTGGAAAAGTGATCACATTTTCTTTTTGAATTCGAATCAAAATGTCCACAAAGTCCATTTGGGCTTCATTTTCAAGAGTAACAAAATGGTCATCATTCTCACTTCCTTTTTGTTGACAATTTATGTGATCTTCAATTACTTCTTCAAAAAAATCATCAAATTGTTTAGCCAATTTCTTCGCTCTAGCATCCAAGCCATTATGAGGATTTGGGATTGAATTAACAACATATCAACAACAAATAAAGCCCCATAGTTCCTAAATTTTGGAGTTGGATATGAATTCTTGATAGATTAATTAGGATCAGCCATATGTATTATTATTATTTTTTCCATACTACTCTATTTAAAGTCACACTCTTTATTACTCCTTTAATTGACAGGTCATTTTTTATTAATTAGGATTTGGGATATAATCTGTGGACATTTAGACCCCTTAACACAGTATGATTAACCTAATATTATTTCAAGTTTTTTAATTAACACTAGGTTGAATCACAATATGTAAAACAAATATAATGCGGAAAAAAAAAAAACACAAAGATCTGATGACCTAGGAAAACCAAACTGGTAAAAAACCTGGGGAGGATTTAACCTAACTATCCTTAAGGTAAACAGATCCACTATGAAAGAATTGAAGTTTATACAATAAGACTTAAACCACCAACATCCTATTGCTACCTCGAGTAGAAAACTTACTACCATGATGACGTGACAGCTCCGAGTCCACAGAATACTTTCTTTGATCCACTGCAACTACAAGTTCTCCTACTTGTGAATCTTGATCTTCTTGAATGTTCTTTGTGCAACAACTGAAATGATCGCCAAGCTCTTGACATCAATAATGATCTTGATAACCCTAAGTGTGTATGAAGGTAAATACGTCTAGATCTCACAAAAGATTCAAACACACAGCATATCAAAAGCCTAAAAACGTAGCTAGGGTTTTTCTATTTATATGAGACATAAAACATAAAACTCTACATGTCTAACTGGGCTTGGGTTGAGTTGGACAATTCTGCAGAAAATTAATCTGCACGAGGTTTGATCGATCGAGCCTTGCAGATTTACACCAATAAATCCTACAATCACTCGATTCCAACTTTACAATTAAACACACTTTGAGCAGCCTAAATCTAGACTTTAAGTTTTGATCATGGTTTGCCAACACATTACAAATTGAAGTTCTAATACATTAGTTCCTAAGATTTTAGAACCTAACATAATCAACTTTACTAAAAATGGATTTGGGTTTAAATTGGTTGCGTATACCAAATAGAAATGGATTTGGGAAGTTACGTGTGTTTGAGTAATTTTTTATTAGATAATTTGCTATGTTATTAGAAAATGACAGCTCATTATTTTGTTAGACACAATTCCTAAGTCGAATAAAATCATATGAAAAATGTTTTCAAATTTTCCATTGCTTTTACTTTACTCATTGAATGGTACTAAACGAGAGTATAATGTGAATTATTTTTCTCAAATTTTAAAACTTGAATTCAAAAGTTAAAAAAGCGTTATGTGTCTCACATTTTAAAACTTGAATTCAAATTTTAAAGGTTGAATGGGTGTTACATTTCTCAAATTTTAAAAGATGAATATGCGTTACATTGTTGAATATGCATTATGTTACTCAAATTTTAAAAGTTGAATAAGCGTTATGTATGAATATTGGTAAAATCATGTGAATAGATGCTTTTGAATTGTAATAATCTTTAATTTTGTTATCTTTTTTGCCACATTGAATTTCATGATAAATGCGTTTGTTTTGGGTACAAAATGTCACGGATTTCATCAAGTGTTAGTTGAGTTAGATAAAATTACCAAAAAAGGAAAAGGATCATTTTAAGATTTCAGCAATCTTTCACTTTTGCCATTGGTATTATCACCCAACTTTTCCATATATACCTCTTAAGTTTTCTCCTAAAATGCAAGAACATCTTAAACTTGTTTAAAGTTTTTAACTTTTTATCCTAATGGATGACAACCAAGAGGATGAAAAAAAGTTAAAATTGAACATATGAGAGAAGTCATAAATCACTCAACTCATATTAACTTGTTGTATACAATAAAATCTATCCTAACACAAACTCTTGAAAAACTTTGCAAAAAGAGAGTTAATGACAAGTAGACTTTGACAACCTGTATTTCTGAAACACTTTACACAAAACTCATCAAGGCATCTTAGTGTGAAACAGAAATAATATATTGCATACAAATAAAGAAACATGTGTATAAAGAGAGAAAAGAAACAACACATGTAAAGATAGGTGAAAGAAACATACATCATCACATATATAACAAAGATAAGCAGCACAATGTATGTAATAATGGTCACAAGACCTAGGTACAAGAAGAATGTGTATCTAAAGTAGAGAAAAGAAAACGATACAAGTAATCCTCACTACATCCCTCAGCACTCAACACTCCCCCTATCAAAAAAATCCTATACAAGCTCTCCCCCTAAGTATGACTACTCTCATAACCCAAAACTACTCCTCCTTTTTGTCACGAGTGACAAAGGGTAGAGTGTCAAGTAGACATCTCATCGGTAGAGCTAGCATCTCCATCATCATCATCTGAAGCATCATCGTCATCACTATCACCATCACCATCAGACTCGGAAGCCACAGGAGGTGATGAAGGAGAAACTTCAGCAAAAAACCACCCATGGTCGCCTGTTGCCTAGCAATGCGACCAACACGAACATTCACCTGATACAACTCTGTAAAGAGCGTATCCAGGCGAGCATCCATGCGCTGAAGCTTCGCCATGATGTCTCCCAGTGACACATCGATTGTAGAAGAGGAGGGAGCGAATGAGACACAAGCAGATCTGGATGGAGCGGAACGGGAGGAAGGAGTAGCTGAACCTGTTTGACGCAACCTAAGCTGTGCCTCACTACGTTTTACGGTAGCGGCATCTATGGCAACCATGACATGAAAAGGGTCGGAGATAGGAAAAGGAATGGAAAAATGGTGTAAAATCCTCGTGATAGCGGAAGGAAAGATGAGTTTATCACGGGTAGCCGTATCCTTATACACATTTATGATAGAAAAGATGAAATGTGAAGGAAAGTCAATGGTAAGATCCTCAATAAGAGACAACAGAAAACAAGCACGAGGCTCTGTGATAGAGTTGTAGTGAGAGAGAGGATGCAAGACAAAAGTCATCACCTTGTTTAAGAAACGAGGACCTTTAGCAAAAAGTCGACATGACGTAAACTGGTGCTTACACCAATCAGAAGGGCGCTCACAGAAAGCGGTGATCATCTCATCTTTGGACACAGTCTGCAGACGCTCACACCTAGGGTAGTCAGGATGCGCAACCCTCGGAACATGGAGCTCATTGGATACCAACTCTGGTGTGACGACTATGCGTGTATCTCGAACGCGAGTGAGAGAGAGAGGTACTGAATAATCGAATCCATGCATGTTGGAGTAAAACTCCTAGATCAGCACGGAAGGACAAGTGACCAAGACGTCACACAATGACTCCCATTCCTGTTTGTGAAAGACATCGGGAAGGTCAGTGTTGGCAAAGTCTGCCAGAACAACTTGGCATTCTGAATGAACACCTCGTTTAGAGAAGTTCTCCGAGAAGTCCTGATGGGCTTTCTTATCACGGAACCGAACAGAAAGAGGAGTGGAATCAGAAGATGAAGAGGCCCTAGAACGAAGAGGGTTCTGGGTCGGAATAGACTTATGTTTTGGTGCCATAGACACTACTAATGCAAATAGAAAGAGAGGGGGGAGAAAGAAACACTCAGAAAAGTTCCAACACAGTTCAAATATAACAAGTATATTGAAAAGATAGAACGTATGCATGGGGAATGCATGAACATGTGACATGCAATATGAAAAACATCATAGGCTCAGCCCAATCCAATCCTACTAGCACACTAACATTTTGCACACATCTAAATGCATGAGAATACTGTTAGAATGCGAATGTGATGTAATGCATGGAGTTTTTAAGTTCAAAACTACAAAACCCATCCCAAAAATTTCAACACAAACTCACCAAATTTGAAAAACCCCAAAATTTTTCAAAGACCCCAAAACCTAGGTTTCAAAAACATGAAATGCATGTAGAATGAGGGATAAGAAGCTTACCAAGTGAAGAAAAACTTGATGAAGCTTAGAGAAACCTTGAGAAATGGAGTTAGAGTGAGAGAGAGAGAGGTTAGGAAGGTGAAAAGACAGTGCTATTGAGAGAGAGATCGAGAGAAATGAGAAACGGATCTTATAGAACCTTTATATAGAACCTCAGTAAATCCCGACAGATATAGGTATCGAGAGGTGTTGAGACATCTGTCGAGGTAGGTGTCGAGAAATACAACGTCAACAGATCCAGCTATCGAGAAGGTGTCGAGGAACAAGACAGGACACAAGAACAGATGCTCGATCGATCCACCAAGTGTCGAGAAGCTATTAAGAGGACATGAGGTTTCTCGATCGATCCAGAAGGTGTCGAGAAGCTATCGAGAGGACCAGAGGTTTCTCGATCGATCCAAAAGGTGTCGAGAAGGTGTCGAGCCAACTTTTCAAAACAGTTTTTCAAGAAGCGAAAAACACAAACATGAATGCAATCACGCATGCAACTCAACCAATGATCACATCAGCATATTAGACTCTCAAAATCATCTCTCAACAGCAATCTTAAGCACATGGATCTCAAAACATGCACTCACAAACTAAACAAGTCTAACCGATTTTAAATTTCAAAAACAAGTCAAGACAGTTTAGTGAGCATACATCAACACATGTAAACCTTGTGATGGCCAAATCATATTGTACCTGCACATGTATCAAAAGTAGCAAAGAATATTGCATGTTGTGTGTGAAAATATCGCAAGATTGCATAAGTGTCTCTATGTTATGACGATTTGAGGTATGAGAAAATCAATTTAACTCACACACAATCATAACTGTTTGATGGGGACTATTACCTTTGAGGTACATCTATAACTCTTACATCTCCTAGAAAACACGCTTGCAATCATATTTAAAGCATTTTTGATCTTTTTGCTTTTATTTTTGCATATTTTCTTTTTATTAAGCAATTCATGCATGGGTATATGAAAGAGAGAAAAGAAATACCCAGTTATGTTAAGTTTTTGACATTGCACTTTTGCTATGCTGAAGCATACAGATGTCATTGACATTGCACTTTTGCTATGCCGAAGCATATAGATGTCATATCATGATTGCCGAGTAACAGTGGTGAGATGGTTATTTATGCCTTTCTCTTAGGATTTTCTAGTCCTACCCGTCAAAAAGAGTGATATGAGTGTTAAGTTCAAGAGATTACTTAACTTTACTCATCACAAACAAAGAGTCACAAAGCTCACTTGCTTAGTTGTGCATAAAAATGTTCATCTAAGCTACAAGAGATACAAAGTTTAGAAAACTCTATTTCAAAGGTCAATTTAAGGTTCACAAGAACTGATGTACACAAACATACACTGTTTTTGTATTTTTCGATTTTTTTTATTTTTATTTGAAAAAAAAAAAAAAAAAAAACTGAAAACACACAAATAAAAACATGTTAAACAAGATAAAATAATGCATAAAACTAGATTGACTCAAAAATATTAAAGCAAAACACACAAGTAATGCAAAAACAAAAAACAAGAAGGGGAGAGAGAGAAAAAGTGAATAAATCACTTGGAACACTTTTCCTTCCACACCTTGGAAGAATCTTTCCTCTTAGTAAACCATTGAACCGGTGATGAGGGGGAATGATTGAAACCGTTCAAGTTTGAAAGGAACATGAGAGCTTTGAGAAGATTTCCAAGAGGAGCAAGAGAGGTTTGAAGCTAATTCTGGTTCCCAGATGTTATCATGCCATTGCTCTGTTGAATGGCTAACCACTTATAGCAATTTGGTTGAGTATGACTGGCAATGCCACAATGATGACAGAGATGCTGCTTCTTCTGTTTAGACTTTTGAGAGTTAGCCTTCTTAGTCCTAGGGTTTTTAGTGTCCTTCTCAAGCTTAGGGGGTGCTCCTAAGATAGATTTACCCTTGTCTAGGTTCTCACTTGCTAAATTAGTTTTAACATCATTGTTATCAATTTTAATATTATTAGCAAGAGGAACAAAAACAGTAGTACTAGCAGAAACAATATTAGAAGAAGAGAATTCATACCCCAAACCTGTTCGATCAGAAGCAGATTTTTGAATGCTGAGCATCTCATCCAACTTCGCACTTGATGCCCTCTCCAATTGAGCTCTAACTTGAAACAGCTCCGCTTCAAGCTTCTTGCTCTTCTCAGCCAAGAAATTGTTCTTGAATCTCAATGCCCCAATAGTTTGATTAGCTTCATCAAACTTTGTGGAAAGTTCCTCATGGTTAAGTTCCACATCACTGAGTTTCTTGGTGGCTAGCCTATAGAGTTTCTCATGCTTCTCAGAAAGCTTGTATAGTTTCTCATAGGCTGTATGGATATCATCTTAATCATCCATCTTTTCAAACTTGGATTCCACCAATTCCTCTTCTTCATTCACATCTTCAACAATCCCTTCAGTAGGATTTACAGTGGCAGTGAAGGCATTCAAAATTCCGTCATCCTCATTGTCGGAATCATCCTCAGGCTCAATGTCGCTCAAAGTAGCAGCTAGTGCCTTGCTCTTCCCAATGCGCTTGAGATATGTGGGACATTCTTGTTTCATATGACCAAACCCTTGACATCCGAAGCACTTGGGTCCAGCTGGAACAGTGTACTGACCGCCATCCCTAGCATCCTTCTTCCTTTTATCTTGACTCTTGAACTGAGAGGAGCTAGATTGCCTACGGTCCTTGTCGAAGCCCTTTCCATTGGCATTTTTCATGAATTTCTTGAATTGCCTGGTGATGTAGGACTTCATCTTAGAGTCTTCATCTTCTGATGACTCATCTGTCTCACTGCTCTTGGCCTTCAGTGCCAAGCTTTTGCCTTTACCCGACTTGCCAATTCTTGTCAAACCTAGCTCATAGGTTTGCAGATTACCAACCAACTCAGTCAGAGGAATCTTGTCAATATCCTTTGATTCCTCTATCGCCATGATCTTGGCATGGAATCTCTCGAGTAGAGATCTAAGCACCTTCCCCACAATCTTGGGTTCAGGAATGGTTTCCCTAAGATTGAAGGCTGAGTTCACTATGTCCTTGAGCTTGGCATAGAACTCATCAAATGGCTCATCCTCCTCCATCTTAATTTCTTCGAAGCTTGTAGTGAGCCTTTGTAGCTTCGAATCTTTTACAGCCTTTGTTCCCTCATAGGTTGTCTGGAGGATGGTCTATGCTTCCTTAGCAGTTTCAGTGGAGGATATCTTTTTGAACTCCTCATTAGTGACCGCACTAAATAAGGCATTCAATGCTCTACTGTTGAAGTTTGCCGCCTTGATCTTGGCTCATCCCAATCGGTCGGCACTTATTTAGGCTTGGTCCAGCCTATCTCCACAGCTTGCCACACCTTCTCATCTAAAGACTGCAAGAAAGCTCTCATGCGTACTTCTAGTATGCATAGTTAGTACCATCAAACAATGGAGGTATAATAAGAGACTGACCTCTATCCATGACAAACAGGGGTCAATGGATCACACACAAAGATAAACCCTAATCAGAGTGTGCCTGCTCTGATTCCACTTGATAGGCCAAAAACGTATTAACCCCTTGTGATGGATTAATTGATTAATTAGCCAATTTTATTAATTAATCAAATTAACATATAAACGCGTGGTAGCACAAACAAATCACCAATAAACTAAAGTATGTAGCGGAAAATAAATGACACGGTGATTTGTTTACAAATGGGGAAAACTACACGGCAAAAACCCCACTAGGTGATTTTAAGGTCACCACTCCCGAAACTCCACTATTATCACAACAAGCGGTTATAAGTAAAGGAATCCCAAGTACCTTACCAACTTACAGTTGAACTCTTACCCCAATACCTAATTGGACTTGTTCTGTAGTGACAATTTTTCCTTTCAATGCACAGCTCCCAAGTACGTAACTAACCAATTGCGCGGATCTTAGTACGCGACTTCAATCACCAACTAGAGAAGATTGTTGGCTGCAAAGTTCTTCAATTCATCCACACGATGAAGATCAAGAAGATGCTCGGTTACAAAACCCAACGGTGCAAAGACACAGCAACTTCTTCACAAGAGAGATGAACTAGGGCAAGAACTTCGTCTCAAGTTACAATTTACATGAACAAGGATTTTTCAATGCTTGTGCAACTTGCCACACTTTGACGGCCCTTAGAATAATCCTTTTATATGTCTAAGGTTAGGAGAAAAGAAGGCCCAAAGACACATCCACGGATTAGAATCAAAACAGAACTTAGAATCTGTTTTTCTTAAATCTCGACAACTACAGGTGTCGAGGAGCTGTTGAGCCTCGGGGCTAGAACAGCTTCTTAAAGTTCAATAGATGCAGTTGTTAAGCTTTAATGAAGAGCACTTCTAAGCTTGTTTCTTGGACAGACTTGCATAGTTTTAACACTTGATCTTGAAACTTTATTTTTTGAAGTATTAACCATATCCTAAATCTACCAAATTATAAGTAAAATGCATTTTGAGAAAAGATTAGCCAATTACATAAATAATGAACGACATATGTTCTAAACAAGTGAAACACATATGTCCTAACATGAATGATCATTGTGATCACAATTTATAGTGATTGTTCTTGTTTAGTCAAGCCATACTTTATTGCCATACTCTTTATTGCTTGATCGCATTGTGCTTGCTCCATATGCATTTTAAGGTTTCTGCTTACAATGATATTATTGTGTTATTATTTTTAGGTAACTTGTTTGTATGGCTCAAGAGCTTCACATAATCTAGAGTTAGGTGTGAGTAAGTTTTGGCAACCATTCCCAATTCACATTTTAAGTCTAGATTATGTTTTAAGGTTTTGTCACGAATTAGCCAAAGGGAGAGATTGTAAGGTTGAATTTATTTAATCATGTGTTGACTTTATTCCGTGCCAAATTTACTTGTAATTTAGCAATTAGAAACCCTGTATTTAGGTGAGAATTATATAAGGGTTGTGTGTGAGAGAGTGTGAAGAAAACTCAAGATGTGTGCACTCAAAGGAGTCTTGCGCCTAACTTGCAACTGGCAAGTCGCCATGGCACACGTGTGAAGCATGCAGGGAGCTAAAGGGTCATGACAGTTGGAGCACTACAAGACAAAAATTACAGTCTGGCCTGACAGTTATCTCGCGACTCAGATTCGCGACTAGTTCCAGTCGCGAGGCCGAGTCGCCAGAATGCCATTTTTGGATGAAAAATGTCTGTTCACATTCCTCATGTACCCTACTATGAATAACCTTACACCCAAGAAATGTAGAGAGCTTCAAGAGAGAATTTTGAGAGAGAAAACCTAGAGAAAAACAAGATTAACTCATACACAATCTTAGTCCTTTGATTCTCTAAATTCCTCTACTCTCACCCTCTCCATTGACATACCCTTAAGAGGTTCATTAGCCAAATCCTTATCTCACCATACCCATATCAGTAAGGAGGTATTTTGGTGCTTGGGAAGCAGTTTAAAGAGGACCAATTCGTTTGGTTGATGCAATGAGCTTATTGCGGGATCTGGTAAGCTAGAAAAGACAATATTTGGCGTAACCTTGTTGGAGCAAAAAGCTTGGAAAACTTAGGTGCATCGGGTAGATTAGGCTTGGAGGGTCTATTGCTATTCATGTATCCCAACTTTATTCTCTAGTAGATTATTTGACCGTTTGGAGGGCAGCGGAGAGGTTTTTCGTTGAGTACTTCAGTTTTCTCTTCGATAACACATCATTGTGTTATCTTTGTGTTTGCATCTCTCTTCCCTTACTCTTTACCTTTCAATTATTGCTGTGTTCGTGATTAATTTTGGTTTAGAGTGTTTTACCTATTTGGGTTTAGTTTTTATTCATCATTCTGCACATATATTGTTCGTGTATAAGCTTGGGTTGGTAATTTTGTAATTGGGGGTCTAAACGTTCATTAGTGTTTTATACGCTATTTGAACTTTTAGTCCCTAAAAATGGCAGCAAGAGTGACTTTTTCTTCTCTCTTTTACGGGTAAGTGTATGTTTAAGTTCTTGGGGTTACCTTGCTTATGTTACTTGATTTTCCTATTTTTAGTATTAAACAGATTTCCCTAACAGCCTCAAGAGTTGTATCATCATGTATGTGAACATAACTCAGCAAATGGGCTTCCACCAAAAAAGAAGAAAAGGTAAGCACCTGTGACTTTGTCCAAAGTTGATTTGAACCGACCTGAAAATAGTCTCATAAGGGATATCTATCAAGTGCATTATATTTGCATTTGTAAAGTTGTGATTTCCAATTAGCCTTTGTTGGCTCTAATTCCGTGCCAAATTTGATTGTAATTTCTTCAATCATTTCCCTATATTTATGTGGGTTTAATTGTAAGGGGTGAGTGTGAGAGATTGGTGAAGAATCAAGTATCAAAAGAAGATCAGTGTCGTTCGCGACTAGCTTGCGAGAAGCTCGCGAGAAGCTTGCGAGAAGCTCGCGAGAAAGTAACCCGCAAAAGCACATGACTAGAACTTGAAGAGTCATGTCAGGCTATCAAATTCACGAGTACTTCACGAGAAAGGCCATCTTGTGAGGTACCTGCGAAACATTTTGTTTGGAAAAAAGATAAAGTGTTTTACCAAATTCTTTACTCACACTATATATACCCTCATTACCCACGAAATGTAAAGTGTGCTTTTTTAGAGAGAAAACCCTGGCAGAAGCGCTTGAGAGTTAGAGATTTTTATACCTACAATCATCTACACATTTTCTCTTGGTTTTTCTCTACTCTTACCTCTTCATCTCTACATCCTTGAGAGGTTCTTAGCTTAAACACTTACTGCACCTAATTTGAGTGTTGAGTCAAGTTTTGGTGCCTTTGGGAAGCATTGGAATGAGCCATTTAGTGGCAAATGCAATCGGGCTGAATTGTGGGATCCAGAAAGCTAGTGAAGACAAGACTCTGAGAAGTCCGTTGGTAGCAGGAGCTTGGAGGGCTCAAGTACATGGGGTAGACTTGGCTTGGAGGGTTTTTTGTTATTCGTGTACTTCAAATTTATTTACTAGTGGATCGATTTTAACTTGGAGGGTTGCGAAAAGGTTTTTCGCTGAGTTCTTCTGTTTCCTCTTTGATAACATGTCTTGGTGTTATCTTGTGTTTGCATTTCTCTTCCCTTCTCTTTAATCTTTTCATTTATTGTTCATTGTGGTTGGATATGGCTTAGAGGTGTGTTATCAGTTTATTGTGCATATTTACTCTTGTTCTGCACTTTGTAAAGTTAGAGTAAAAGCAATCGAGCCGGAAATTTTAATTTGGGGTCTGAATAAGCATAAGTGTTTTCACATTAATTTGAGCTTTTAATTGGTATCAGAGCGGATACACTTTGTTGGATTTCAATATCCTTGTGTGATCCAAGACCCTGTTTGAGATGGATAGATCTCAATCCCTCAATGCACCTCCCTACTTTGATGGGAGTAACTGTGCTTTTTGGAAAGTATGTATGCATGCTTTTCTATGTGCTATGGATGAGACCGTTTGGGATTCCGTTGAGAATGGTTAGGTGAGACCCACAACATCCAAAGCCGAATGGGATAAGGCAGCACTTGCTTTGAAAAACGCCAATAGCAAATCTATTAATGTGTGGTGTTTCTACTGATGAATTTCACAGGATATCTCATGTGAAGACCACTAAAGAGGCATGGACCATTCTTGAGACCACCTACGAAGGAACCAAGAAGGTCAATGACACCAAGCTTTAAATGCTCACTACTCGATTTTAGGAAGTGAAGATGAGTCATTTGATTCATTTTACGGGAGACTCAATGAGATTGTTATTGCCAAGCTCAATCTCGGAGAGAAGATTGAAGATGCCAAAGTGGTGAGGAAAGTCTTGAGATCCTTACCTGAAAGCTTCCGGGCTAAGGTCACTGCCATTGAGGAAAGCAAAGATTTGGGCGAGATCAAGATACTAGAGATTGTTGGCTCTCTTCAAACATATGAACTCAAACTACCCTCTCACAAGTCCAGCAAATCACTTGCTCTCAAAACCATAAATGAGAGAACTAGTGATTTCTCCAATGAGGATGATGTTGGAAAAGAGGTGGCGTATTTTGTAAAGAACTTCCGAAAATTTCTTAAGATGAAGAACAATGGGAAGTCGTTTGGCAAAGGGAAGTTCTCATCCTCCAAAAATGACAAAACGGACTTCAAGAAGAAGGATGAGAAAGATTCATCATTAACCCAAGGAATTGTGTGCTGTGAATGCAATGGTCATGAGCATCTAAAGAAAGAGTGTCTAAACTATTTGAAAGGAAAGGGTAAAGTGCGAACAACTACCCTTAGTGACTCGAAGAGTTCAAATTCCGATGCAGAAGAAGAATGTGATAGTGATGGAAAGTATTTAGCATTTTTGGAAATTAACACAGTTGATTCTAGAGATGAATTGAGCAATTTGGTTGAAGAACTTGGTGTACATTCAAAAGGTGAAGAAATTGAAGTTTCTGATGATGAGGATGTGTACCTCAATGATAGTGATAAGAATCTTCAATAAGTGTACGATACGTTGCTTGAAGATTGTGGCAAATATGCTAAGGTTGCCAAGAGTGTTGTTAAGAAGATGAAGAAAATTGAAGAGGAGCACAAATCCACTCTTGTTCAACTTAAGGATGCCAAGTGTGAAGTTGAAGAGTTGAAGGAAGAGTTGTTGAATGCCTACTCCAAAATCAAGTTTCTCGAACTTGAAATAATTCAAGCAAATGTCAAAGTGGAGCGCATCTCCACCAAGTAACTTGATAGCGCGCTCTCATCTCAAAAGCTTTCCACGGACAATACCGGTTTGGGATACACCAGTGAAGGAAACTCAAGTGGCTAACCCAAAAAGGAGATGAAGTTTGTGTTGGCAAAGAATTTAGAGAAGCCCAAGGTTGAGATCCCTACTGTTGAGAAGAAAGACATTGGTCCAAAACCAAAGGCAAAAGGGAAGGCGTTGCCTAAGAACCAAAGGGGACATTAAGTGAAGCATTTTTGTCATTATTGTGGAGTTCGAGGACACATAAGACCAAATTGCTTCAAGCTTCATGCTCTTAAAAGGGCTGACTCTCTGCGTGATCAAGGAAATTCAAGAAGAATGCCAAGGGGAAACCAAGCTAAAGGAGAAAATGATGGTCAACTCATTGGAGAAATTGAAGAACATTTCATCATGCCTAGCTGGCTTCACCTCGAGGTTTGAGAGTTATGTCAGTTGTACCCCTTTTTCTAAGGACCTCACCCAAAACACTCGTGCGGTGTAGGTAAAGATGGGTACTCATGCATGATCACTCACTATATTCATGCATTAATACTTCCAATGTATTAGGGTCATAGTTTCATGCATCATGACATATGCATTCTTCTAGAGTCAGTGCTTTCGTCCTAGCATTTTTCTTTTAAAGGTCTTTGTTTTGTTTACCTTGTTTTGGTGATCTTACTTTATTCTTTAGTTTTTTAGTGTGTCAAAAAATTCAAAAACTCATAAAAAGTGTAAAGTCTCAAAAATTTTGATTACTTGTGTTGTGTGTATCACATGTTGACTTTGGCTTGGTACCTCCAAACTAATGGCGTAGTGCATTTACGAGCTTAGTTTGTTATGTATGCACATTGCTATGTGTGAGCGAAATCTAAAAATCTATATTTGATTGTTGTAAATAGATCTTCAAATTTATCATGAATGATTTGTCAATAGTCTTGTTTGATCTTGATACATGCGTAGACTTGTACATATATATCTCCTCACATTTATTTTTATGTTAAAAAACTCTACAAACATTAATCTCTAAAAAGAGAAAGACCCAAAAAAGCCTTACTTTGAAAACTAGTTTGACTAGGAAAATGTGGATCAAAATGTATGATGCCAAAGCCAAAGGCTTATTCCTCAAAGAAATATAAAAAATTTCATGGCATCGTTGCTTAAAAATTGAGTTGTATTGATAAAAAAGTATTAAAAACAGAAGTAAAATGAAAAGCTTTCAATCAATGTAAACACTTTGGTGGGCGGTCATATATGTCCATTTCTACTAGTGAGATAGGTCACTTGACTTCATACTAGTTGTATATGATTTGATTGAATTGATCATTGAAGTTTCATACTAGACTATGGACTAGTTCATACTTGATTCACACACAGAACACACAAGTCTAATGTTTACTGAATGCCCATTTTATTTGTGTGATTGTACGTGTTCAAATGTGATATGTGTATACTCAATTGCTTGATGATCAAACCCAATAAGATTTTTGAGTGTTTTATTTGTTTTTGAAAGTGTTTTTGTGTATCACTTGTGTTTTGAAAGTTTTTCCAAAAAACAAAATCTGTTTTGTTGAAAAACTCCTCCAGAAGCATTTTCGCGAGTATGTCGCGAGTAAGGTGTCTTGCACCTTAATTGTGAAAATGAGAAAGCAAATTTTCATTTCTTTCAAAATTTTACATAGAGAGTTTTGCGACTTCCTCGTGAGGGCTTTGCGAGAAATAGCTTATGTTAGAGACATATTTTTATGTAATTGGCATATCCTTTGACAAAACGCACTTTACTTGTACTTAGGTAAATCTAAGTAGGTTCAAGATGATCATTACAAGTGGTTAAATTGAAGACATGAAAATTACTCAAGAACTACTCAAGAAAAGTGCAATCTGCAAGTCTCGATACCTCATCGACAGAAGCTCGATCTGTCGAGATTCATTAAAGCTCGATAGATGCCTCGATCTATCGAGCTTACATGATTCAAACTATAGCCAGCAACGTTTTTACTCTAAAAGATTATTTGTCTATGGGTTTGTATAATCCTTATTGGATTAAGAAAGCCCAAGGTTTGTGTAAACCTATTTGGAATAGGAGAAGTTAATTAAGCTCCTATTTAAAGGAGGTGGAAAAAGAAAAACCTAACCCTAGAAAGCTTCATAAGGTTTTCTTTTTGAAATCCTAGCCTCCTCCTACAGAAGAAAGAGTTCTTGTTGCGTTTCTTGTACGTCTTTGGGTTCTGTAACCAAGCAAAGTCTCTTGCACCAACATTGAAGATCTTATTGGTGTTTCTATTTGAAGCTACTGCAAATCAACTACAACAATCAAAGGGTTGCTGTGGAGTTAGTTACGTACTGAGATTTGTGCAAAGGAGTAAGCCGCATACTAGGATCCGCGTATCGATTGGTTAGTCACGTACTGGGAGCCGTGCAATACAAAGATAGATTGTCATTACAAAACAAGTCCAATTGAGTATTGGGGTAAGGTTTCAACTGTAGGTTGGTATAAGGTATTGAGATTCCTTTATTTGTAACCGCTTGTTTTGATAATAGTGGATTCTCAGGAGTAGTGACCTTAAAAATCACCCGGTGGGGTTTTTGCCGTGTAGGTTTTCCCCATTCGTAAACAAATCACTGTGTCAATTTATTTTCCGCTGCATACTTTAGTTAATTGGTGATTTGTTTATGCTACCACGCGTTTGCATGTTAATTTGATTAATTAATAAACTTGGCTAATTAATCAATTAATTCATCACAAAGGGTCAATACATTTTTGGCCTGTTAGCTTCCCACGAAACTTGCCCTATGCATTTGAGGCATTTCATGAGTAGCTATCCCGCGAAATGAGCGGATTTTCAGTTTTTAAAGGGGCACATAGTGACAGTTTTTCAAAATTCTTATTTTACCTCCTTCATGCCTCTCTCAACCCAAAACACCATTTTCACTCAAATCTCAACCAAAACTCCTTGGATTTCATCTCTAAGCCTACTCTAAGGTATGTTTTAATATCTTTTATCTTTAAATTCCTTAGATTAAGTCTTAGGTTCTTAAAATTCTAGGGTTGGGGTTGGGAAAATTTAATTTTTGTCAAATATTTCTATTTTTTTTATTGGGCTGTGTCCCATTGTGGTTGGTTGTGTTATTGTTGGCCCCTAGTGCCATATTAACATGTATTTAAGCAAGTTTTTCATGTGTTCATGCATTGTTTCACATATATGTGTAGTGTGTGCACTCTAAGTGTTTGATAAAATACCTATATAGTATTTTTTTTTCATTCTTTTGGACTCCAATGAGTACCAATTTTTGGGGTTTACCATGATTCTGCATGTTTATCATGTTTTGATCTATGTACGTGTGTTTTACACACTTCACCCCATGAGAGCTTGTTCATGCATTGCTTATGCATCTCACATGCACACTAAATGCACCTTTGATGCACACACTCTATCACTTGACATGTTTTGCATTCGCTTATACTAGTTAAGTCTTTTTAGACCTTTTAGCACCTATAACATGTTCTTGTGTCTATGGATTGCTTGCCCATTTCCATTTTAGAATTTTTTTTTCTTATTTGTTCTTGTTTATGGACTAACTTGTATCTAATCAAGTTTGTTACCATGTTGGTGTATGGTTTGTGTGTTTGTTTAAGTCAGCTGCAAATAAATCAACAAAGTGTCCTCGTTACTCCCTCGATTCATTCAGAAACCAAAGATGCTAACAATGCCTACATTGATCACTACAAGAATGCTATGATCATCATGGAAAGGGGTGTGGACATTGAATCCTTGGAGAACACATTCATTCCAGAAGTGTTCAAGGAGAGGACATGGACCAAATCGCCGAATCCCTCGAGTGATGTGTATGAGTGCATCATCAAGGAATTTTTTGCGAATGCATTTGTGGAAGACAACCACATCAGTTGCTGGGTTAAGGGGAAAGAGTTCACTATCTCTAGAGAGTCAATCCAAGAGCTTTTAGAGATCTGACCAATGACTCTGGACATTGAATCCTTGGAGAACACATTCATTCCAGAAGTGTTCAAGGAGAGGACATGGACCAAATTGCCGAATCCCTCGAGTGATGTGTATGAGTGCATCATCAAGGAATTTTTTGCGAATGCATTTGTGGAAGACAACCACATCAGTTGCTGGGTTAAGGGGAAAGAGTTCACTATCTCTAGAGAGTCAATCCAAGAGCTTTTAGAGATCCGACCAATGACTCTGGATACCTCTCTATAGTATGATGAGAGGAAAGACAAGCTTGAGCATCTTGCGCAAGTTCTTGGAGATCAGCTCAAGAAGACGGCCTTGCACATGATTAGTTTCTCTCCTAAGATGAGGGCTTCGACTTATATCATGATCTTCAACCTTTATCTGGTGAAGAATTTGCCAACTTTGTCAGGGCCAATGACCATTTTCCTCCATGATCTCTTTACTCACAAAGAGATTGATATTTGTGGTTACATCTACCACCTCTTTGTCAAATGCGTTCAGAGAAGAAAGACAAGGATGACTCTACCATTCCTAAGCCTTGTCATGTCACTCATTTTAAAAGCAAGGGTGAAGATTCCAAGTGGACTCCCGATCATGCCAAGGGAAGAGTCAATAAGTGAGCACACTATGAACCAGAGTAAAGCACACATTCCTGGTGCAGCACAAATTTCGAGAAATTAAGCCGCAGATGAAGGTGGCAACACTGAAGATGAGATTGATCCGTTCACTCATGGACAGGAGGATACTCCATAGCCATCCTCTCAAGCACAAGCTAGAGCACCTGATCGCCTTGATTTGATACTTGGAAGGGTAGAATAGATGCAAACCATGCTAAATGCACACATTGACTACTCCACCAGGCAATTTACATACCTTCAAGGCCAAATCACTGCCTTATCTTCTCAGATTCAAGACTTGGAAAAATCAGACTCAGAGTCCAATGCTTTCTAGGACATTTGGCAATTTCGGTCAAAAAGGGAGAATAGATTAGCTTGAGGGGGAGTACACCCTAAGGGGGAGTAGTAAAACCATTGGTTCATTGGTTTATTTTTGGTTGCATATGTTTTTATAGTTTATGTTTTTTGTTTACAGTGCTTTATTTAAAGCTTTCAGTACTTTAGTTTAAAACTTAGTTTTTCTTTAGTACTCTATGAATTTTGGTTTTTATAGCCATTTCTTGATACTTTTAGTTATCTATTGCTTCCCGCTTTAGTTCCTTTAATGCATCATGTGGTTTGTTGGACATGCAATTGATTTTTGCTTTGCTCTTAATTGCATTGCGTGTTCGGATGATCATTTACTCGTTAAATATTCATTGTGGTCATTTCTTAAGGACTGTTTCTATATGATCAAGCTATGCTATATGTTCTCATATCTTATGTTTTTCTTGATCGCATTTTACTTGTTCACTATACATGCCTTGTGTTCTACTTGTCTCGTACTTAATGAAGTTTATTTGTTATGTGCAAGTGTTTCAAGATACAAGTGTATATGGTTCAAGTGCTTCACAACTTTTAAATTTAGGTATGAGTGAGTTTTGACTCTGTTCCTAAACTCACGCTTAAGTCTAAAGTCTGTTTAGGGGTTTTGTAATGGAATAGCCAAAGGGGGATATTATAAAGTTGTGATTTCCAACTAGTCTTTGTTGGCTTTAATTCCGTGCCAAATTTGATTGTAATTTTTTCAATCATTTCCCTGTATTTATATGGGTTTAATTTTAAGGGATGAGTGTGAGAGATTGGTGAAGAATCAAGCGTCAAAAGAAGATCAGTGTAGTTTGCAACTAGCTTGCGAGAAAGTAACCTGGCGAAAGGCCACGTGTGAAGCACATGACTAGAAGTTGAGAGTCATGTCTAGTTGTCAAATTTGCGAGTACTTTGCAAGAAAAACCATCTTGTGAGGTACCCGTAAAACATTCTATTTGGCAAAAAGATAAAGTGTTTTACCAAATTCTTTACCCACACTATATATATCATCATTACCCACGAAATGTAAAGAGTGCTTTTTAGAGAGAAAACTCTAGCAAAAACACTTGAGAGTTAGAGATTGTGATACCCACAATCATCTACACATTTCCTCTTGGTTTTCCTCTACTCCTACCTCTCCATCTCTACATCTTTGAGAGATTTTTAGCCCAAACACTTATCACATCCAATCTAAGTGTTGAGTCAAGTTTTGGTGCATTTGGGAAGTATTGGAAGGAGTCATTTAGTGGCGGATGCAATCGGGCTAAATTGTGGGATCTAAAAAGTTAGTGAAGACAAGACTCCGAGAAGTCCGTTGATAGCAGGAGCTTGGAAGACTCAAGTACATGGGGTAGACTAGGTTTAGAGGGTCTTTTGTTATTCATTTACTCCAACTTTATTAACTAGTGGATCGATTTAGACTTGGAGGGTCGCGGAGAGGTTTTCACCGAGTTCTTCGGTTTCCTCTTTGATAACACGTCTTGGTGTTATCTTGTATTTGCATCTCTCTTTCTTGCTCTTTAAGCTTTTCATTTACTGTTCATTGTTGTTGGATATGGCTTAGAGTAGTGTTATTGGTTTATTGCGCATGTTTACTTTTGTTCCACACTTTGTAAAGTTAGAGTAAAAACACAATCTAGTCGTAATTCTTAATTTGGGGTCTGAACAAACTTGAGTATTTTCACACTAATTTGAGCTTTTAGCATCAATGAGGTATGAACACGTGAATGCTAGAGCACCTCCAATTCAAATAGAGGAAAATACAAAATTGATTAGAAGCCAAAACATACAACCAATAAAGATTTGATCCATCACTCACTGTCAAATTGAACGCTAATAGAAATTATGAATATGTGCTTGATCGATTGATATTCCTATCTTATCTCATGGTATAGTATTCTCTCTCTTTCAAGTTGCAATCAGTAGGTGTTGGAGCCATGCACATGGTGAGTCAATTTGCTTCATTTTATTTTTGATTTCACAGTGGAATTCAAGAGAGAGAGACAGAGAGACAGAGAGAGAGTTCATGAAGATAGCTTCATGACATTCATATGAAGAGATAAACTACAAGAAACTTTTGCCTTACTGAAGTTGATGCAACCTCACATATTTTCATATACAACAACGAGATTATTTATAGAAATTATAAACCATGTAATAACTTGACATCATTAACAAGATATAAACAAAACAAAAGACACAAAATAAATATTTTTAAATTTTTTTTTAATTAATCAGATATGATCTTTTGAAATGAAACTTATTTTTTTTAAATCCCAAGATTTATCGTACACAATTGATTTTGTAATAAATTTCATAGAAATTCCTTCTAATATTCAAAATCAAAAGGTCCCTTAGAAAATCATCTTTCATTTTCTTGCAAAGCCTTGTTCGATAACTTTCATGGTTAAAAATGTTCATTTAATTGTTAGAACTTATAATGCGTGTTAGAAGTACATGATTAAATAATTAAATTTATTATATTCTAATAATTTAAGATTTTGGGACAATTGGTTATTTGATATGGTATCAAAGCGGGAGTTCCTGATTTGGATCCCTATCTCTTTGACAAAGAGAAAGAAGCTAGGACCTCTCTAGAGGCATGGTTATTCACGGCTCCAAAGGCATGGTTATTGAATGAAGCCCAAATTGAATAAGTTTGCAATGCATATTTGGGCATCTGTTTGTGCCCCTTTTGTTTTGAATGAATAATCTCCGTTCTCTGTGCTTGCATTTTGAGTCTGAAGTCGTTGGTCTTTTTTTTTGGACATATAATAAGATTCAACGTGGCAAGATAAATGAGGAATATTGAAATGTAATGCAATCCTTAAACCTTTTTTTTTTTTTTTTTCACTTCGTTTAGTCTAATTCACAAAACCCATGTTTCATTTATATAAATTAAAAGCTAATTAAGTGGAGCATTCCTTTCTACATATACTTTACTTGCATATACTTTAAGTGGAGCTTTGTTGGTGAAGGTGGTGGTTTTTTTTTTTGGTTGTCTTGAAGGGTGGAGGACCATTTAAAAAGAAGAATGAAGATGAAGGCCTAGATGCTTAAAACAAAGGGATGTAGCAACAAGGATGTTACATTTGGCCCTAAAAATTGCGGCAAGTGTGACATTTTCTTCTCTCTTTTACGGGTAGTATGTGTTTAAGTTCTTGGGGTTACCTTGCTGATATTCCTTGATTTTCCTTTTATCAAACAGATTTCCCCAACAGCCTCAAGTGTAGTATGAGCATATATGTGAAAGGTATCTCAAAATTGTCTCATATATATGGTACTCCTGTGAGATCTGGACACTTCATAAGGCATATGTATCAAGCGTATGATAATATTTCACCGACAAGGCATGCATGAGCACCTCTAGGACGCTAGCCAAAATCAGGAATAAGACAAAAAAAGATTCGAAGGTGAAAAAACATATAACCAAGATGTACGGTCAATCTCAAATTGAATGCCACTATATATCTTCAATACGTGATTGATAGTACCTCGGTCTTTCAAGTAAGGTTTTGGCCCCAAATGTTTTTTTGTTGTATTGTAGATGTTAATCCATTTCTTTCGCGCGCCAGCTATTTTGATTCATTCAATTCAATTTTTTGTTCTTTGGAGCCATGTACACATTGAGGGGTTTCGTTTCATTTTGATAATTGATTTCAAGCACTGAAATTGTTTCCATTCTAAGAGAGAGAGTTTATGAAATTTTCTTCTTGACAATATGACATACATATGAAGAGATCAATCATGATAGACCTTTGCTTTACTAAAGTTGATGTAACGTACCTCACATAATATATATACATCAATAAGATTATTTATAAATCAAAATTGTTTACATATTAGCGTAGACTGAAGAACAGATGGTAGAGACTTTTCTAGAACAGAGAGTCTGCTAGAAGTCAATATGCAAAAAATTCAAGAAATAAAAAGGTAATAGTAGAAATCATCAGAGAAAGACAAAATTGCGTGAAATTTGATGACATGAAAGGAAATGGCATTGGGATAAAAAATAATCTCCCTTTGCATGATTGAAGCCACTTTTTGAGCAAATTCCATCATTTAACCTCCAAAATCTGTGTACTACAAGAAATTTGTACTATTGCGTCGGGTGCAAAAACTGCCTCCATTTGTTTCCTTTATAACTCTTAATTTAAAAGTCAAAATAAGGTTATATTTGTTTTGGAACATCCCTTACAGATCGTAGTTTTTTTAACTCCACAATTATCTCAATTTTTTCCTTTTTTTTTTTGTTGTTGTAAAATTTGCTATTTTGCCTCATAATCTACCGATTAGTGCAAATTAGGGTTTGGTAAGTGTTTTCCTAGCCGACCTAAGATTTCTTCTTAGTATTTAAATACATTGTAGCCTCTAATGCCATTAGTATTTTTAGATTAATAAAATTCAGAGTTTTAGTCGATTATTTTTTCTGGTGGATTTCGAACCTATCACTTTGTAGATTCAAGGAAGTCCTCATAGATTCGAGGTTATTTTTCAAAAGCAAATGTGTTTTATTTCTTGCACCTTGAAATAAACTTGTTTAAGTTCTTGTAGATATTCCACTGCATTTATATATAACAATACAAATAGACATCATAACTAAAAAATATAAATATATTAAAGACAAATAAATTTAATATATTTCAACTCAATCATTTATAATATCTTAAAATGAAACTTGTTATTTTTTTGAATCCCACTAATTTTCATATGTTATTGATTTTTCTTTTACTAAATTCCATTTAAATTTTCCTTTCAATGTACAAACTCAAAAGCCATTAGAAAATCATCTTTCATTTTGTAGTAGAACGTTATTTGAAAATATTTGTGGTTGAAAATGTTCATCTACTAGAAGATTTAAAACAACTGCAAAAACTTTATAAACAAGTTAATAGGTTATTAATTTTCTAGTACTTACAACAATTCAGAATTTTGACTTTTGATTAAAAAAAAAAAAAAAACTAGCGACATTAATTGGTGTGTTGGCAAAGAGATCGTGGCTAGGATGGTCCCCCAGGCCTAGCTTGAAAGAAAAATTCCTAGAAATAACGGGGCTTAAGATATGAGAAAGAGTAATTTTTATTATTACACACATCTTGTTGCATACACTTTTATACACCCCAAAAAAATTGCATTGATATTATAACTTGAAATCACAATTTCAATACAATTTTTATGTGTAAAGATATGTGCTAAAAAGTGTGCGAAACAAATATTTCCCGAAAACTAATTAAAGTCGTGTGCATGAGCGATTGGGAGGAAAGACTGCTGAATGAAGCCTTGAATGTGTATGTAGTGGGTGTAAGTGCACAATTGCACCTGGACCCAAAGACAACTACGGGCTCAAGCCCAATGAGCCTTAAACAATGAGATTTGTAGAGTGTGGGTTTCGAACCTAGGTTAGAAGTACTGAGAATTTTATAACAGACTAGAAGTTTCAAATACTTATAGGCAATAAACGATAATTGCAAATAGATCTCCTCGGACGTGAGCCGAGGACTATTTTTGTATTAATTCTCTTTCTTCTTTCAAGGTTACAGTTCTTAATTCTCTTTTTTAGTCCCTCTCCCCCTTTTCTCTTTGGCCTTCACCCCCTTTAAATACTTCATTCCTTGATGCCTTTTGGCCAGTGACTAGAAGTCTCAGCCCTACTGTTCAGGGGTCACTTCCCCATTAATGTGGCCAGGAAGGTAAATGCAGAGTCTTTAATGCGGAGGTAGCAGCCTTTGCTCTTGATATTTTCCTTAACACTGGTGCATCGAGAAGGTTCAGGGTTTCCCCCTTTAACCATTGGTCTTTCCAGAGTTGTGCTTTGACCTTCATAATGAAGCTTTGAGCTCTCTTGGGCTTGTCCGAGGAGAATCTTATCCTCGGCTGTATCCTCAGACCCTCGGCGTATGAGCCAATTTGTAGAGTTTAATTCTAGAGCAGGTCGGCCCTCCATGCTATAGTCCAAAGGCCCATGTGCCCACTTTGGCCCTTTTACTCCCTACAATAGCCCCTCAAAACTCTATTTTTCATCATCCGAGGAGAAAAATAGGGTTTTGATCCAATGAAAACTTTCCCCACACGTTCTGTAAATAACTATACGTGTGAAGACCGTTTCGCGTTCCAGGGGATGCCACCTGGCGGTTTTGTTTTCAAAAATGCGCGCATTCATTACCGTAAGTTACACCTTGTCCCCCACGTTCAACGATGAGATGAGCATCCAACGGCCCTTGTTACTCCATGAAAATTTGGGCGGGACAAATGTGATTTCGAGGCCGCTTCCCGCACATCGTGACGCTTCGGGAACCTGCGCCTTCATTTATTTCTCCAGAGGCTAATCCCATCAAAACATCAGCAATCACCTTTTTGTCTGCAGAAATCCGTGGAAATTTGCACAACTTGAAATTTGTAAGTTCTCATTTCTTTTCTCTTCACCCTTTCTCCTCGGACCCTGTCCTCGGCTCCCCTTAGAACAGTTCTCCCTCTTAGAACTTAATTTTTCGTCCCTTTCTGATGGGAAAGTTTAAATGTCTAGTTGATACCGCCGCTGGGATGGAAGGCTTTAGAGCCAAGTATCATATTCCCAACGACATAGGTTTAGAATACTGCTCGGCGGAAGCCGTGGCCGGCTCTAGGAAGGCTGTAGAGGTTATCATCCCAATGGTAGCCTTCGTAGAAGGTGGGATGACCCTCCCAATGAAGCCTGTAACTAGGGAGTACCTCCGCAACCACCGGTTGTGTCCCAATCAGTGCACCCCAAACGTTTTTAGAGTTTTGGGTAGCGTCGACGCTCTAAACGAGCAAATGGGTCTAAACCTCACCTGGCATGATGTCGTCTTTATGTACGAATGCCACAAACTCACTGGAGTAGGTTACTACATCAAATCACGCTCTAGCGTAGTTAGGTTGATCTCCTGTTTTCCCAAGTCCAATAAAGGCATGAAGGATGACTACCTCATCGTCTCTGGCAACTGGCAACTGGCACGACAGCCCCCACTGCCCAGTTGAGTGGGGAGTTCCAGGTGTGACACCTTAGGATTTAACTTCCCATCCCATAACTCCCTAAATCATCTAGGAATGTGCATTTGCATTTACTTGAGCATCTACCTTTAATTTATTATATGTTCTGCGCCTCTGACCATGTTTGTTTATTTGGATGTTTTTCTTTGCAGATAAACAAAACGTACGCCCACGCTTGAGCCACTGCAACGTTGCAGATTTGAATAGAGTGCTACGTTCCGAGGTGTTCGTCAGCAGAGACTTACAACTTAGGGCGGCCCACTTGATTCTGGGGTACGATCTCGTTTCCTCGGACTTCTAGGAGATCGAGAACGCAATAATCGCGGGTGACCTAAGGCGTAGGAGAATCAACGTAGCCAGACCTCACTTTTTGGCCGATCACGACATCCCTGACGCCCCTCACACCGTATTGTACACACAGCCCATCGCGGCCATCCCACTCACCGTGCACTCTCAGGAAATTGCTGTCCCAGAGGAGCGAGTGTCTTCTTTGAACACATTGGACGAGGAGATAGAGCAGTTTCGGCTCGAGGACTCCCCACGACCTCGCGGAAACCCGTTTGTTATCATTTTAGACAAGGAAGAAGAAGAAGCTGAGGCCTCTGGGATCGCGGGTCTAGTGATAGCGCGTCCAGACGACAGTTCCATTGAAGAAGAGATGGACAAGCTAAAGGACCTTATGACTGATAGAGGCGCCCGAGTGTCAAAAAAGGGAGTAAGAGGGTCCCAAGCTCCCCCTGCCTTGCCACCACCCCCTCCTCCAGCCGAGCCAAAACCTCCCACTGACGATTCTAAGAAGAAAAGAAAAGTGGATGCCGAGGGGGCTGGTGGCGAGAAGCCAAAGAAGCTGAAACAACAGCCACCGCCGGCCCAGCAGCAAAAGCTGGACAAGGGCAAAGGGCGCGCCCGCTTAGTAGAAAGTGGGGAGATCAGGGACATGGCCGAGGTTCGCCGAGCACTAGCTACTTGGTCTCCTGACTTGAGGCTGGACGGCGCCCCAATTCCCTGCCACTCCAGCATTAGGGCAGTTCAACAAGGCCACGCCCACCACTTAGCCGAGGTGTTGGAGCATCCTCTTCTGCTGCCCAAGGATATGGAATCCTTGGAGAAGATGGGCCAGCAGCAGCTGTTCCTCTCGTTAAAAAGGGGCTTAGCTCTGGTAAGTTCCATCTTACACTCATATTCTATATTTATTTGTAAACACTTCGTTGCATTTAACCTCCTAACATTTTTGCAGTCCATCCAAGAGGTTTTCGTGGCCGAGAAGTTCGTGGAGGATTCTCGGAAGCGCGCTGGGATGGAGCAAGAGCTAAGACAAGAGGCAGAAAAGTCTCTAGACCAGGCCCTAGCAGAAAATGGGAGGCTCATGTCACAGCTGGCCGACTTGAAAAGAGAAAGGGATGGTGACAAGTCCAGCTTGAAGACGATGGAGAGCCAAGTGGAGGGGCAGCGTAAGCTTCTCCGCCAAAAGGATGAGGAGCTTGCCCAAGTCCAACAGGCACGCTCTGACTTGGAAAAGGAGCTTACGCAGGCGAAGGAGGAAGCTCGCGCCCACAAGCACAACTTGGAGGCCGCGAAGAAGGCCAGTTATCAGGAGGGGGTGACTAGAACGCAAGAAGAGCTGACAGAGGCTTTTGCGGCCTTGTGCCGAGAGTACTGTCAGCAGGTTTGGGGAGAGGCCATGAATGCAGCAGGGGTTCCTCAAGCTTCCGAGCTGAGGAAGCCCGAGAACATCTGGCTTCCCCTAGACATACAGGAAATTGAAGACCCTCCTGTTGCTGCCTCTCCTGCCCTTCCTCCTATGGCGCAAGATCTTGTTCCTGCTCCTACAGAACCTGAAGGTTCCCATAAAGAGAAGGACGAGTGCGGTGGTGCTGAGAAGGAGCAGATCCAAAGCGTGGAGCCCCCCATTCCTTCAACAGACAAAGGGAAACAAGCCTTGTCTATCTTTGAGCTGGAATTGAAGAGTACTGAGGCTGGCAGCAGCTCCCTTCAAGACCCCCTTCCCTAGTTTAGGGCCTAGTATAGGAATTTTCTGTACTCCCCTTCTTTGTATATAATTAATGAAGAAAGTTTTTATTCAACTTTCGTTCACGTTGTCTTTGTTTTACCTTATTCTTTTTGTGCTTGCCATGAAAGTTTTCAGTAACAAATAGTTAAAGGGAAAACAAAATAAATAAGTATAACTTCACCATGCAAACAACTATGACTTCAAAACAGCCACATAACTTAATTTAGACATCAAATAATGTCACAGTTAGACAACTCACATGACGGTTAAACCTTTGTAATCTGACATATTGCTTTCAGTAGGATGTAAGGTCCGAAGACCATTCCTTACAAAAATTTGTTTAACACTTAATGAATGGTGAGATAATGACTTCCATAAAACGGGTGATAAAAATAAGAACAATGACAAGATATTAAGAACAGTGACAAGGTTTGTGGTCCGAGGACTATACTTAACCAAGTTTCTGTTTGATTTTTAAGAGTAGTAACTTCAAATGTTAATCTCCCCAAAGTAGGAGGTCCGAGGACTCGGCATAACTAAGGTTCTGTTTAACAAATGACAAGACATCAATTTCCACAAGGTTTGTGGTCCGAGGACTACACTTAACCAAGTTTCTGTTTGATTTTTAAGAGTAGTAACTTCAAACGTCAGAGGTACTTATAACTTTGAAATGTTAACTGACAAAAGCACATTTTATTAATAATAATACCTTCTAAGATTATTTACATTCCATGGGCGTGGTACAATTCTTTCATCTAAGTCAGCTAGCTGATATGACCCTATGCCTGCTACTGAAACAATGTGATAGGGGCCTTCCCAGTTGGGTCCTAGCTTACCCCAAGCTGGGTTCTTAGAAGTGCCTACAACTTTTCTTAGTACAAGATCACCAGGTGCAAGTGGCCTTAGCTTCACGTGGGCATCATATCCCCGTTTTAGCTTCTGTTGATAATAAGCCATTTGGACCATAGCTGCCTCGCATCGTTCCTCAAGTAAATCAAGACCTTTCTCCAGGAGTCCATTGTTATTCTCCGGGCTAAAAGAGCTCGTCTTTAGGGTGGGAAAACCAGATTCTAGAGGTATCACCGCCTCGGTTCCATAAGTCATAGAGAATGGTGTTTCTCCCGTGGACCTGCGCAGTGTGGTCCGATACGTCCACAGAACATGAGGGAGCTCTTCTACCCATCTGCCTTTCGCATCGTGTAACCTTTTCTTAAGCCCACTGACTATGACCTTGTTAACGGCCTCGGCTTGCCCATTTCCCTGAGGATAAGCTGGGGTGAAGTATCTATTTATGATACCTATGTCACCACAATATTGCCTAAAGGCCTTGCTGTCAAATTGAACACCATTGTCTGAGATAAGTGTGTGTGGTATATCGAATCTAGTGACAATATTTTTCTAGAAAAACTTCTTGGAATCAACATCTCTGATATTTGCTAAGGGCTCAGCCTCAACCCATTTAGTGAAATAGTCTGTTCCCACAAGAAGCCATCTTTTATTTCCTGCAGCTCTCGGAAATGGCCCCACTATGTCCAATCCCCACTGCGCAAAAGGCCAAGGACTGGAGAGAGGGTTGAGAACCCCTCTAGGTTGATGAATATTAGGGGCGAACCTCTGGCATTGATCACATTTTCTGGCATAGTCCTGAGCCTCTCTCTGCATATTGGGCCACCAATAACCCTGAGTCAGGGCCTTATGGGCTAAGGACCTTCCCCTAGTGTGGCTTCCACAAATCCCTTCATGCAGTTCCTCCAAAAGTGCTTCCGTTGATTCTGGGTGCACACACAACAAGTACGGTCCTGAGAAGGATCGTTTGTACAGTTTTTGGTCCTCGGACAACAAAAAACGTGGCGCCTTTCGACGTATCTTATCTGCTTCAGACTTGTCTTCAGGAAGGATATCATTCCTAAGAAAAGATATGACCGGGTCAATCCAACTAGGCCCAGGCCTTATTAGATGGATGCGGGCCGCCTTGGCGGGGGTAAGAGTTGGCTCTAGCAAATCCTCCACAAGGATAATCATGGGCAAACCCTGAGTCGAGGACGTTGCTAACGTAGCCAAAGAATCTGCATGAGTGTTTCCACTTCTAGAGATGTGAGCTAAGACGAAGGAGTCAAATTCTGCTTGCTGACGCTTGATCTGGGCCAAGTATTCCTGCATTCTTGGGTCCCTAGCCTCCATGGTCCCCGTGATCTGGCCGACCACTAACTGAGAGTCCGAGAACGCACGGACTTCCTTTCCACCCATCTTATGCAACATGTTCATGCCCACCAAGACTGCTTCATACTCGGCTTCATTATTAGTAGCCGAGAATGACAGCCTTAGAGATTTTTTGAAGATAATTCCTTCAGGGGATATCAGAACAAGTCCGACACCAGACCCTCTCTGATTAACTGCCCCATCGACATACATTTTCCAAGTCGAAGGCATTGCGGCTGTGATCACACCAACTGATTTTCCATCCATGTGTGCTTCTTTTAGAGTTTCTTCAAGCAATGGTTCAGTAAACTCTGCCACCAAGTTAGTGAGGACCTGGCCCTTCACCGAGGTGCGAGGCTTGTATTTAACATCAAAAGCTCCTAAAATGGTTCCCCACTTTGCCACCCTACCAGAGTAATTGGCGCTGTGTAACACCGCCTTGAGAGGCAATTGGGTCAGAACCACTACAGTGTGAGACTGGAAATAATGAGGAAGCTTGTGCGTGGCGTGAACTATGGCCAGAAGCGCTTTCTCCAAGAGCAGGTAGCGCACCTCGGCCTCATTCAAAGACTTACTAACGTAGTAGACCGGTCTTTGCACCTCACTTTCATTCCTTATAAGGACTAGGCTGACCGCGTGGACGGCCACTGCCAGATAAGCAAATAAGACCTCGTCCGCCTCGGGGCGAGACAAGATGGGTGGCCGAGAAAGATATTGCTTAAGCTGCTGGAAAGCTAACACGCAATCCTCGGTCCATTGAAACCCTTTCCACTTATTCAACAATTGGAAGAAAGGACGGCATCGGTCAGCTGACCGAGAGATAAACCTATTCAATGCAGCAATCATTCCGGTCAATTTCTGGATCTCTTTTGGGTTCCGAGGCGGCTGCAAATCCTAAATAGCCTTGACCTGCGCTGGGTTCACCTCTATGCCTTTGTGAGTAATCATGTATCCCAAAAACTTTCCGAACCCCACGCCAAAAGAGCACTTTGAGGCGTTAAGGCGCAACTTGTACTCTTTTAGCACTTGGAAGGTGTCGGCTAGATCTTTGACGTGTGAAGGTATTGTTTTGCTCTTCACCACCATATCATCTACATACACCTCAATGGTCTTCCCTAGTTGCTGTTCAAACATTCTAGTCATCATTCTTTGGTAGGTAGCCCCAGCATTCTTCAACCCGAATGGCATGACCTTATAATGGTAGTTCCCTGTTGGAGTAATGAAAGCAGTTTTCTCTTGATCCTCCAATGCTAGTGAAATCTGATGGTAACCCTGGAAGGCGTCCAAAAAACTCATTCGAGGATGTTCGACAGTGGCATCCACCAGTTGATCAATACACGGCATTGGGAACGAATCCTTAGGGCAGGCCTTGTTCAAATCTGTGAAGTCCACACATACTCTCCACGTGCCATTCTTCTTTTTAACCACAACCGTATGCGCCAACCATTCGGGGTAGAAAACTTCTTTAATAGCCCCGGCCCTCTTGAGTTCGAGCACCTCTTCCTTCACAACCTCGGAATGTTCTTTGGAAGAACGCCGAGGTGGCTGCCTTCTCGGAACAATAGCTGGGTTGACGTTTAAACGATGACAAATGAAGCTCGGATCCACACCTGGAGCCTCATAAGGGTCCCACGCAAAAACATCGATATTGTCCTTCAGAAATTCCAACAACTCCATCTTCTCCTAGTGCGGCAAGCGTATGCCGACTTGGAAGAACCTCTCTGGATCATCGGCTATCAAAAACTTCTCTAACTCCTCACAGTGAGCCTCCTCTCCTGTCACCACTACAGGTGCATCAGGAACTGTTAATTGCTATGATTCTTGGATGGGCAAAGCTGATGACTCGGCTTCTGCCTGACGAAGCACTGCGGCCGATATGCATTGCCTGGCCACCGATTGGCTGCCGAGGATTTCCTCAACATATTCCCCAGAGGGGAACTTAACCTTAACATGCAAGGTAGAGGAGACGGCGCCCAGAGCGTGCTGTCATGGCCTAGCGATGATGGCTGTATATGGGGAGTAGGCATCGATCACAATGAAATCCACCTCAACCGTTTCTGAGCCGGATTGAACGGGCAAACGGATCTGCCCCTTCGGCACAACGGCTCTCCCTTCAAAGCTTATGAGCGATGAATCATAAAGAGTGAAATCCTCCAGCTTTAACCTTAGCCCCTTAAGTAAATCAGGGTACATGATGTCTGCACCGCTGCCCTGATCTATCATCACCCTCCTCACATCATAATTCCCTATCCTAAGAGTAACTACAAGAGCATCGTCATGGGGTTGGATAGTTCCTACCTTATCCTCCTTGAAAAATTCCAAGACAAAAAAATTCAACTTCACCCTCTTCGCCCTGCAGTCTGACTCTTCGGCCTGAGGATGTGAAACTGCCATCACCCTGGTGGGACCCGAGCCGGTTTTGCCAGGTGCAGCAAAAATAACATTAATTGTTCCTAAAGCCGACCGAGATGAATTATTCCTTTGATTGTTCGAGCTAGATTGACCGCCCTGTCCACCAGGTTGACACAAGTGCTGCTTTAGTTTCCCTTCACTAACCAGCTGCTCCAAGTGGTTCCAAAGGGTACGACAGTTCTCGGTAGTGTGGCCCACATCCTGGTGGTACTGACAAAAAAGGTTCTGATTCCTCTTCGCAGGGTCTCTTGCCATCTTACCAGGCCATCTGAAGAAGGGCACCTTATGAACTTTCTCCAGCAACTGATGTATTGGTTCTCGGAACACAATGTTCACGGCCTGAGGCGCTGCCGAGTCGGACTGCCCAACGTAATCTCGCCTCGGCTTGTTGTTGTGGTACCTGTCCGACCTGAAATCCCTTCTCTCCTACGGGATAACCTTCTCCTTACCCTTTCCTTGCTGCTGGTCTTCTTCCACTCTCTTGTACTCGTTAATACGGTCCATGAGGCGATGTACGCTGCGGACGGGTTTTTTGGTCAAAGACTTTCTCAAGTCGTGATTAGTAGGAAGGCCTACTTTAAAGGTATTGAGCGCCACCTCATCAAAATCACCATCTATTTCATTAAACATCTCCCAGTAACGATCGGAGTATGCTTTCAATGTCTCCCCTTCCCTCATGGTCATGGATAACAGCGAGTCCAATGGCCGAGGTACTCTGCTACACGTAATGAACCGCGAAGCGAATACTCTAGTAAGCTCCCCAAACGAACCTATAGACCCCGATTTAAGGCCGTTGAACCACCTCATAGCAACAGGTCCCAAGCTAGAGGGGAAAACTTTACACATCAGAGCCTCGTTATGAGAGTGCACCGCCATCCTCTGGTTAAAGTGACTCACGTGCTCCACCGGATCAGTCCGGCCATTGTAGATGGTGAAGGTAGGCTGGGTGAATCTCCTGGGAAGCTTCCCTCTCTCAATCCTCCGTGAAAATGGAGATTTGGAGAGTTGGTGCAACGCCCGACTCATAGCATCGTTCCCTGAGCCCCTAGAAGGAAGCTTCTTGCGTCTGCGAGCTGGCTGGTCATCCTCCTCACAAGAGGACGTTGCGCTGGGGGGTGAGCATGACCTCGAGTTGTAACCACCTCCCCGGGCTTCCTCTGAAGAAAGATCAGATGAGGACGGCGAAGGCTTACGTCTGGCGTGGCGTAGCTTTCTTTTCAGACGACCAATCTCCTTCTGCATAGCCTTAGCACCATCCTCGTGGGTGGTGCTACCCCCGCCCTGAGTATGGCTAGCCCTGGGGTATTCTGTATAGACACTTCCCTCACGATCCCTTTGACGCTCAAGGCGCTCGAAATGATCCTCCGGTTGTGATCCCTGTGATTCTGCATGGTGAGAACCTAGGCCTGCCATCGTATCCCAGCTCCTTTTTGACTAGATTCCCACAGACTGCGCCAATTGTAAGTGCACAATTGCACCTGGACCCAAAGACAACTACGGGCTCAGGCCCAATGAGCCTTAAACAATGAGATTTGTAGAGTGTGGGTTTCGAACCTAGGTTAGAAGTACTGAGAATTTGATAACAGACTAGAAGTTTCAAATACTTATAGACAATAAACGATAATTGCAAATAGATATCCTCAGACGTGAGCCGAGGACTATTTTTGTATTAATTCTCTTTCTTCTTTCAAGGTTACAGTTCTTAATTCTCATTTTTAGTCCCTCTCCCCTTTTCTCTTTGGCCTTCACCCCCTTTAAATACTTCCTTCCTTGATGCCTTTTGGCCAGTGACTAGAAGTCTTAGCCCTATTGTTCAGGGGTCACTTCCCCATTAATGCGGCCAGGAAGGTAGATGCAGAGTCTTTAATGCGGAGGTGGCAGCCTTTGCTCTTGATATTTTCCTTAACACTGGTGCATCGAGAAGGTTCAGGGTTTCCCCCTTTAACCATTGGTCTTTCCAGAGTTGTGCTTTGACCTTCATAATGAAGCTTTGAGCTCTCTTGGGCCTGTCCGAGGAGAAGCTTATCCTCGGCTGTATCCTCGGCTGTATCCTCAGACCCTCGGCGTATGGGCCAATTTGTAGAGTTTAATTCTGGAGCAGGTCGGCCCTCCATGCTACAGTCCAAAGGCCCATGTGCCCACCTTGGCCCTTTTACTACCCACAGTGGGTATTTGGGCATCTTTTTGTGCCTTTTTGAATGAATAATTTATTTTCTTTGTACTTGATTTTTTGAGTCTAAAGTCCTTGGCTTTCTCATGTGTAAGGGTTGGATCAAACTAACTGAATAATAGCAATAATTTATTTGTTTATTTGCTTCATATATGATGTAGGACAAAATATGGGGATTTATTTGATTATTTGTTTATTTTTGAATTTTTATGTAATTTTCTTAATTTTAGAAATATATGATTTTATTTCCTTGATGTTATGTGTTTTAAATGGTTTGTTAGTCAAAATAGAGTCATTTTATGGTATTTGAAAAAAAAAAGTGTTTTGGAACCAAAAATAGTCTTGCAATACGTACAAAAAAAAAATCACAATTTATATTCAATAATATTGAGGTTTTATTATTTCTGATGAATTCTAAACTTCTTCCTCATGATTCAAGGGAGCCCTAATGAATTTAAGGGTATTGTTAACTTAGAAAGAGATTTAGGCCCTACTATGCTATTCATTATGGGCCAAAATGCCCTTTTCGCGCAAAAAAAAAAACAGCATTATGTCTCATTTCTCAAACTAATTAGAGAAATGTTTCTCTTTTGAAACTCGATTTTCTCAAAATCAAGTTAAGCCATATAGCGACGTTTTAAGGAGCCTATAGCGGCGTTTTGAAACTCGAGTTTCATGAAATCGAGTTATAGGTAAAAAAAAAAAAAAATTGCATGGAACTTAAGTTCATGGAGCTCGAGTTACAAAACGCTGCTACAGGTCCTTAAAACGTTGCTATAGAGCTCTAGAATTTTTTTTTTTTTTGAAACTCGATTTTGAGAAAATTGAGTTTCAAAATAAAGGCATTTCCCTAATTAGTTCGGAAAATGGAGTATTTGCCCATTTTCACCATTCATTATGTGTCAAACTATATCTTTGACCTTCTTTTTCCAATTCCGTAGAACTTGCTTCATTTTACTTAAAGAATGCTTTTGGTAATGATAACCGTTTTAAGTATGTGTCTTGGCATTAACTTTAATTTCCTTGCACAAATGTTTGTGTTATTTTGCTTAAATGATAATTTCCCAGCATACATGTTTTCATTTTTGTAGAAGTAAATTAAAATATTGTTTCTAATTTAAAACTTTGTTGCACTTTGTTTACGTTTGTTTTATTTGAAAATATTTTCTAATTGTACAGTATTTTTATGCGATATATTAACATATTATCTACTTGTTCATATTTTATCAGCCCTCAAACAAATACATAATATAATATAAACAAAAATCTTTACATTCCAAAAAAAAAAAAATCCAAAAATTAGTATAAAAAAAGTTAAGTTAATTTTCTTTAAAAAAAAAAAAAAAAAGGAAGTGAAGAGAGACATCAAAAACAAAGTAACAGATAGAAATCGAGAGAGAGAGAGAGGATAGTGATGGTCATGAAACACCAATCTGTTTGGTGTAATAGTGGTCCTAAAATAGAGGTTGAGATTTGGGGGTTGGGGTTGGGGGTGGTTGTGAAACAACAGTTGATTTGGGGGATAGTGAATTGAGATCTGCAATGAATGAGAGAGAGAGAGAGATGATTATAGCTGCGTTTGGGGTGGTGGTTGGTGGATAGTGGCGGTGCAATTCTGAAAATCACTACAAGGATACCAAATCATATTACACTCCCTTGTGCTCTTCAAGTGAATGAGTGAGGTATGAAAATATTGTACTAAAAATAGGGGTGTAAAATATTTTATGCCTAAATATCCCACATTTTGCTGTCAACCTAAAAATATTTTTAGGTTTAACTAGTAATTTCAATCAAACTTAAATACTTGCAATTGGGAAAAATATTTTTTGGAAAATAATTTCAGGTGAAACAAATGCATATAATATTATGATGTTCCTTGTTAATACTTAATAAACCACATTACTCTTTTATTTATATTAACGTTCTATTCTCAACAATCAAAATGAAATGAGAGAAAAGAGAACTTCAAACTGAACAATCATACATTGTTGCTATATAAGTTGAACTTAGAGGATTATTCAAATACATAGGATTATTCAAATGCTCAATGTATAGCCTATATATACTAGGCAACATATGGAGTTGCAACTGCAATAAGAGGAAATTTTTTATGAATGGCTATACCAATAGATTCAGTCATGTCCAAATCGTCTCCTCTTGCCCCATTAGGCAATGTCCAATCAAAGTATTTCACAAACTTTGCCAAAACAAACTTAATGTTGGTTATGGCAAAGGAAATTCCAGGGCAACTCCTCCTACCAGCTCCAAATGGGATCAATTGGAAATCATGTCCTTTAAAGTCTATAGAAGAATTCAAGAACCTTTCTGGATAAAATTCCTCTGGATTGTCCCATAACCCAGGGTCTCTTCCAATTGCCCACACATTGATAAAAACTTGAGTTCCTGCTGCAATATCATAACCTTGTATTTTGGCCTCTGTACTTGATTCTCGAGGAATTAACAGTGGAAGAATAGGATGCAAGCGAAGAGTCTCTTTGATTACTGCATTTAAGTAATGAATTTCATCCAAATCATCCAATGTTATGTCTTTTTTATTGCTAGTGATCGCTCTCACTTCATCTTGCATCTTTTTCATCATTTTGGGATGTCTTAAAAGCTCCGTCATTGCCCACTCTAACACTGAGTACGTAGTGTCAGTGCCAGCATTAAATGCATCCTATAATAACATATGGTTAATATTGAATAAAGTTTTCAATATGCATGAGAAAGAGTGTAAAATATCATATGCTACTTGAACAAAACAAATTAAGCCTTTTGTAGTCAAGGCTATCTTCTTTTCTTTTTTCTTTTTTTGACATTTAACTTGATAAACCCAAATATATATATATATATATAGAGAGAGAGAGAGAGAGAGAGAGAGAGAGAGATGCTTACCAGGATTAGGGCCTTAATGCATACTCTATCAATAGGGGAACCGATCATGTTTTCCTTCTGAACCCAAAGCAATACATCCACAAAGTCCTTTTGGTCTTCATTTTCTAGACTATGGTCCTCACTCCCTTTCTTTTTACGATTGATGTGCTCTTCAATTACTCCTTCCAAAAAATCATCAAACTGTTTAGCTACCCTTTCTGCTTTAGCATCCAAGCCATTGATACGGTTCACCCATGCAAGCCATGGTATATAATCCCCCATATTATTAACACCCAACAACTCCATCATCTCCCCTATAAGCTCCTTAAACTTCCTTCCTCCTTCCCCTTCACCATACTTCCTTCCCAAGGCAACCCTACATATTATATCATTAGTAAGCTTTGCAAACATTTCGCTTAAATTCACACTTGAAGAAGAACAAGACTGTTTGATTTTCTCAATTAGTAGAGAAATTTCCTCCTCTCTCACAGCACGAAAAGACTGAACCCTTTTATTACTCAAAAGATGTAGCACAAGTATGCTTTTCGTTTGCCTCCAGTACTCTCCGTAAGGTGCTAATGCCACATCTTTGAAATTGTACGTTAGTTTCCCAAACATTCTTGTTTTTGGCCGATTTGCAAAGATGACATCATTGGTCGTCATGATCTCTCGGGCAGCGTCGGCGGATGAGACAACAAGGGTTGGTACATTGCCTAACTTTAGTAGCATTAGGGGGCCATAGAGTTGAGCTAAGTCTCGGAGTGAGTGGTGAGGGTACAAGCCGAGTTGGTGAAAGTTTCCAATGATTGGGAGCTTTGGTGCTGAAGGTGGTGAATTTTTGTTGTTGTTTGGAAGTGTGGAGGACCATTTGAATAGGAGAATGAAGATAAAGGCCAAGATTGCTAAAACAATGGGGTGCAGCAAGGAGGATGTAACATTTGGCCCTAGAAATTGAAGGAAGTGTGACATTTTCTTCTCTCTTTTCTATATGTTTAAGTTCTTGCGATTCCCTCGGTATTAATGTCCTCTTTTTATATTGGATGTGTACACTGCCCTATCGCCTCAAGCTTACGTAGTGAGAACTTGAATGTGAATCAAAGTCAGCAAATAGTGCTTTATCCAAATATGAAAATCATGTTCATGTAAAAATAAACGTGCAAATGATATTAATTACTGTAATGAAGATGACTTTGTGTTTGTGAGTTGTCGTGTGGGCTTAGGCAACTCCAACTATGACATTTGTCCCAACAATAAGGATAAGAAGCGTTTAAATTAAACCATCAGATCAAGATGAGATCCATCTCAAATTGAACTCTACTAGAAATTAAGTACATTTTTTTGCCACGAATGTTGTTTTTCTTATGTAGTTATACACTGTTAATCCAGCCATTCTATACGTTGAATCTTTTGCCCTCTGGAGCTGCAGATAGACGTGAGAAGTTTTGCTTCATTCGGTATCTTTTTTTCTTTTTGATAAATTGCTTCATTCTGATGCTTGATTTCACAGACAATGGAATACTTCCCACTGCAAGAGAGAGTTTATTAAAATTGCTACCTGAAATACATATGAAGAGATAAACCATATGATAGGGTTTTGCCTTAGCGTCGTTGATGCAACCTCACAAATTTTTATAGACATCAATGGGACTATTCATAAATCAAAACTATTTATTGCTAGGGCACTCTGTGCAACAAACACTATCCTTCAAGTCCCATTTTCAAATTCAAAATTGAGAGTTCAAGTTACGTTTTCAGCTATAAAACGCAGTGTGAGTAGTGTGGATTGTGGAGCAGCTTTTTCCCCCTTCAAATATATCTATAAACATATTGATTGACATCTTTAAAATTTCATTTAAATTAAGGATGGAATCATGATTTTAGTTTTGTGATCAAATCATGAACTAAAAGTACAACTACTTTACAAACAACGTTTATTTTTATAGAAGAGCACTTTATAAACAAGTTGATGATAGGCCATTGAAATGACTCATATTTATTTGACCTTTTTCAAGTTCGAATATTACTGAAAATATTTTTTATTTGAAATTAAACTTATTTAATTGTCATTACTTTTTAATATGTAAAAGTAATTTTTAAGGGATTGGATTTTAATTTTGCTAATATCTATTTTTTCAATTATTCAAAGACCAATGAAAATATTTCAAGTATCACTTAATAGAAGTACAAAAGAATACCTAAAAAACAATCGCACACCGACACGTGTAGATATTTTAATTTAAAATGATTCAAACAGTCAAATTAAATACTACCATGTATTAGAAATACTTTAGCTAATTAAATAATGTCATGTATCTCTTAGAAAACAAGACATAAAGTCCCTCTATTTAAATTATGACGCATGTCACCACTCATAATCAATCATGTATCATCATACCTCCTCAGTCTTATGGAACACATTTAGACATTCAGAATTCTCAAAACTCTATTGAAATCAAGGGTGCATTTGTATAAGTTGTTGGAAAATTGTATTTTGATTTTTAAATGAGCATTTATAAAAAACTATGAGAAGTTGTGGATGCAAAACAGGGTTTTGGGTTTTAAAAAACACTTTTTTAATCTCCCAAAACGCCTAACCAAGTAGACCCCAAGCTCTAAAGCCTTTAAGAACTTCAACATTCGATTACGAAGAACATTCGAAGTAAAATCATTCAAGTCATCACCCTAGATCTCAAAGTTTACTGAAATTAAATTCGAAAGCCTCAAGAAACTCCAAGAGACTACAAATTAGTTGAGCTTTACGGATTCAAGCTTCCAAAGTACCGAAAAACTTCCAGTACAAATCTTCTATGACAAAGAACATTTGAAAAACATTCATCCAAATTATCATTAATTCCAAGTCTCAGAGTTTTATTGGAATCAAGTTTCAAAACCTCTAGAAACTTCAAGAAATCTAATCAACCAAAGCTTCATCAGATTTAAGCTCTAAAGCTGTGAGGAAATTTCACTATAAATCTTCAAAGGCGAAGAACATTCAAAGAATACACAAAGAATGCAAAGAACATGAAATCCCTAACAAACACACAACCAAAGATTCATTGCAATTTCATTCCAAAGACCTTTTAATCCAATTTCCAATCCAAGTGGAGGGCATCTTGTGTTCAAGTCAAGACTACATTGACGTAATACTTGAATTGAAGACTTTTCCAAAGAAATCGAATCAAATGATTATTCTACTGTATTAAAATCTAAATATAGAGAATTGTACCTAGAAATTCATCAATACAAAAATACATTTGTGAAACATATTCAATTGTTTGATTTTCAAACTTGAGATTTTGTGTTTATATTATGAGAGGTTTAATTAACATTTTCATGTGAACAACTACAATTTTCAGGAAAAACAAATCATATAAATTTTTGAATTCAATGAAATGGAGAAAATTGTATATTACCAATCAATCAAGAGGAATATTACTCACTTTAATAGATTAGGGGGAGATTTAGATTGACGCGGTAGTTTAGGAGATAAAATACAATTAACTGTAATAATCTTCTTTACATTATCACACTTTTTTGTACTCACTAAAAAAAGTTTAGAGAAAAAATTTTCACTTAAAATCCTACACTCGAGGAATGGTAAAAAATCAAAACATGAAGTTTCAAAAGTAACCATTTAAGTTTTAGACTTTCAAAATGCAACAAATTAATATAACCCTGTAGTCAGTTGCTGCTAACTCCCTTGAATCCCTTCTTCTTCTTCTTCTTATTATTATTATTATTTTAGGCTTTTTATTCCTTGCTTCTCTATCTCTTTATTTAACAATCACTTTATTATTAATTTATTTCTCTTGCAAGTAAATACTTAGAAAAGAATATGCACAAGCATACATAAATTGCATATTTGAAAGTTCTTAGTACCTTGAGTAAAATTCATTGACGGAGGACACTAATAAATTTCATTTACATGTTATTAGCATGTCACTAGACTAAAATCATTAGGGATTTCATCAAGGCCTGCATGTTATGTTCATACATGATAATTTCCCTACATAGATGATTCTGTTTTTGTAGAAGTAAATTAAGTTTTTAATATAAAATTTTGTGTCATTTTAGTCTAAATATTTTTAACCTACAAATAGTTTCAAGTATTTAGTTGCGTTCTTGAAAATGTCCCAGAAAACATATTTTTTACTTTCCCATATCTTTTTAGCTCCAAACAAATACTTAATAAAAAATCTTTACATTCCAACTCAAAAAAATCCAAAAAATAATTTAAGAAATTATGTTAATAAACAAAAAAAATGAGAGAGAGAGAGAGAGAGAGAGAGAGAGAGAGAGAGAGAGAGAGAGAGAGAGGTTGCATTTGGGGGTGGTGGAACTAGTGGCCAGTGGACTGACAACTAGGGATGGAGACAAAACTTCAATTGAGGGGGGCTGAATTATGAACCAATTTTGTTTCATTACAATCCAAATTAGCATTCATTTAATTTAACAAAGCATCAACAAATGAAAAAAAATATATAAAATATTCATTTCTTAATATATTGCAATTTAGTTATTTATCAAAATGGAATTCAACATTCTTTTTAATCTAAATGTATTCACAACAATTCTTAGGTGTTATGCTGTTATTGGTGGCAAAAACATAATTTCAATGTTGGGTTTAAATTATAATTGGTAATAGGTAGTATCGTCTGTCACCTAAAATTTAATATGAAATTGATGTGAAAATATTATGGAGATAGCATTTCTATAAAATATAATTCCATTGAGTAGCGTGTTGTGGCCTCGTGGATGTGTCATATTTACTTTATAATTGTTAAGTATACCACCAAGTTTAAGGGTGAGTTCGGCAAACCCTTTTTGAAATCAAGCATTAATATTCGCTTAATGAAAATGAGCTTTTTGAAAATGACAAAGTTTGGCTCCAACCATTAATGTGAGATGATATTTATTCTTGTTATGTGCAACATAGATGTTTCACTTAACTCAGCCAACCAAGTATGTCCTATGTATAGCACATGACAAAACACATATCATCTTTTTATTGATGATTGGAACCAAACATTTAAAAAAAAAAAACTAAATCATTTGATAACACTTTTTAAAATTGCTATTTGAGGTGTAAATTACCAAAAGAGAGAATATTTATATAAGCAAAGTGCTAAATTTAACATAATGTAACTTGAAAATTTTTAAAATTAAGTTCTATTAGATTTATATTTATCTTATATAATTTTATACCATTTAGGTATTATATTATATTTGGATATTTATATTTATATATTTGAAATTTGAAATACGTAATGTAAATGTCTAATATTTATATATGATTGTCCTAATTCTTCTTTTTTATTATTATTATTTTTTAAATCCTTTAGATATTAGTTTGCAATATTTTTTATTGGTCAGCTATTAGTTTGCACTTGATTTATGGTGCCATTTTTTTTAGGGGTGCAAAACACTTTAACATTTAATGATAATGATAAATGTCAAACTCTCCTAAGTCCTGCCAACCCCGCCTAACCCCACATCCCTCCACTAAACCCATGATCACTTTCTTTCAATTTTTTGTCAGCTGAGTCCTAGTTTCAAGTTTTAGCTCTCTCTCTCTGTTATGCACATCTGCGAAATATCAGTACTGATGCCGAAGTACTGCAATGTGCTATTTAGCCTTAAAAAAAAAATGAAATTACACATATGGTGGCGGTGTGTCGTAGATTATGCTTGGGGGGCAAGAAGAAATTTCTTGGGCCAGATACCAGAATTTCACATACATATATATACATAGGAATGGGAGTTCATACACAGACCCGAGGGCATGGCCTTCATTGTCCAATGAATAGCTACGGGTGCTCATGATTGTGAAATTCACTACATGGATACCAACTCATGTTATGCTCTCCTGTGCTCTTCGAGTGAGTGAAGAGGCGTCAAAAATTTGGACTGGAAATATTTTATGCAACATCCTTACGCTAACCAGCATTTCAATCAAACCAAATACTTAAAATTAGGGAGAATATTTTCCAAAAATCAATTTCAAGGGGAACAAAACAAATGAATATAATATCATTATGTTCCTCAATACAATCAAGAATCGTAATGAAGCAAAATTGCTCACGTCTATGACTATCTACAACTACAAAGAGCAAAAAATTCAACGTCAGGAAAGTGTAGCTAGCTAGATTAACACTTTCCATGGCCAAGAGATATACTTACAGAAAGCCAGGAATATAAATCAGATACAATCATTAAGTTCTTATAGAGTTCAATAATTCAATTTGATGTGATGGATCACATCTTGACCTTTTTGTCTTTTTGCCTAATTTGGCTAGCATGAATACTACGTACGTTATTTGGATTGAAGATGTATTCATACTTCATACTTTCTCGGTGCAAATGTCACAGTTTCCTAAACCCACACGGCAACTCACAAACGCCAAGTCATCTTCATGATTACAATACGCTTGACAAAATTTTCATGTCTTTTGTTTTTTTTGTTGATGAACACAATTTTCATGCTTGGACAAATCACCATTACTGTCTTTTAATTCCCACCATTTTTTTTGTTGATGAACACAATTTTCATACTTGAACACAATTTTTTGTTGATGAACACAATTTTCATGCTTGGACAAATGGACCCCTACTCTTCCGAACAACAACAACAACAACAACAACAACAAAAAAACCTTACCACCAAAGCTCTCAATCGTCGAAATCCTTCACCAACTCAGCTTGCACCCTAATTACTCACTCTGAGGCTCATCATTATGTACCAACCCTCTCTCTCTCTCTCTCACTCTCTCTCAGGGATGTAAATGAACTAAGCCGATCATGAATAACTCGGGCTCAGCTCGAAAAAAAGCTTGTTTATATTTGTTTGTTTATAAATAAGCTAAACTTGAGCCTTAGTTTTAAGCTCGTTTAATAAACAAGACGAGCCCAAGTAAAAAAATTTGTTCATAAACAAGCTCATAAGCTATTACGCTTGATACATAACAATTCAAGTATAGACTCATTTATAAGTTTATATGTGTTAGCTAAATATGCTCATTACATATATCTTAATAATGACGTGGCCAACATGAGACCACTACCTATATTACCTTAATTTTTTCTTTCCCTTTAAACTTGTTAGGACATATGTGATTGGATGTTAGGAACATATGTCAACATTTTATGTATTGACTAATCATTTGACAAAACGCACTTTACTTGTATTTGGATAAATCTAGGATGTGTTTAATACGTCAAGAAATAAGGTTTCAAGTTCAAGTGTTAAAACTATACAAGTCTGTCCAAGAATCAAGTGAGAAAGTGTTGAATTTTAAAGCTCGACAGCTAGTATCTATCGAGGTTTAAAAGCTGCTAAAGCCCGTGACTCAACAGCTAGCTCGATAAATGGCTATCTATCGAGGTTTATGAAACTCAGTTTTTCAGGACTGTTTTTCATACAATCCATGAGTATGTGTTTGGGCTTTCTTTTCTCATAACCCTAAAACCGTATCAGGTTGCATAGCCAAGAGCATAATTGCACAAGAGCATAATTCCTCAAGTGTGACCAGGAAACCTAGTTTTCCCTAGTTCTTGAAGAAGCTGCTATGTTTATACACTGTAGGGTTTTGTAACCAATCAAATTTGTGATCTTCATCGGTTGAAGAATAGAAGAACTTTGCAGCCAATATCCTTCTCAAGTTGGTGATCAAGTCATATACTAGGATTTGTGCATCTATTGGTTAGTCACGTACTAGGAGCCGTGCAATACAAGGAGAGATTGTCACTACAGAAAAAGTCCAATTGGGTATTGGGGTAAGGGTTCAACTGTAGGTTGGTATAAGGTACTGGGATTCCTTTACTTGTAACCGCTTGTTTTGATAATAGTGGATTCTCGGGAGTAGTGATCTTAAAATCACCCGGTGGGGTTTTTGCCATGTAGATATTCCCCATTCGTAAACAAATCACCATGTCATTCAAATTCTGCTGGATATTTAGTTATTTGCTGATTTGTTTGTGCTGCCACACTCATTGCATGTAATTGAACCTAATTAATTCACTTGACTAATTAATTGGTTAATTCATCACAATGGGTCAATACATTTTTGGCCTATCAAGTGGTATCGAAGCAGGCACACTCTGATTAGGGTTAAATCTTTGCCGTGAGATCCACTGACCCCTGTTTGTCATGGATAGAGGACAGTCTCTTATTGTACCTCTTTATTTGATGGAACTAACTATGCATACTGAAAAATATGCATGAGAGCTTTCTTGCAGTCCTTAGATGAGAAGGTGTGGTAAGCTATAGAGATAGGCTAGACCAAGCAGAAGGAAGCGCCGGCCGACTGGGATGATGCAAAGATCAAGGCGGCTAATTTCAACAGCAGAGCATTGAATGCTTTGTTTAGTGCGATTACAAATGAGGAGTTCAAGAAGATCTCCTCCACTGAAATTGCAAAGGAGGCATTGACCATTCTCCAAATAACCTATGAAGGAACCAAGGCTGTCAAGGATTCGAAGTTTCAAAGGCTCACTACTAGCTTTGAAGAAATCAAGATAGAGGAGGATGAGTCATTTGATGAGTTCTATGCCAGGCTCAAGGACATAGTGAACTCAGCTTTCAATCTTGGGGAAACCATTCCCGAACCCAAGATTGTGAGAAAGGTGCTTAGATCTCTGCCCGATAGATTCCATGCTAAGATCACTGTCATTGAGGAATCAAAGGATATTGACAAGATTCCTTTGACAGAGCTCGTTGGAAATCTGCAAACCTATGAGTTGAGTTTGTCTAGGATCGGGAAGTCAAGCAAGGGCAAGAGTATCGCATTGAAGGCCAAGAGCAGTGACATGGATGAGTCTTCTGACGATGAAGATTATAGAATGAAGTCCTACATTACTCGGCAATTCAAGAAGTTCATGAAAAATGCCAATGCAAAGGGCTTCGACAAGGACCGTAGGCAATCAAGCTCTTCTCGGTCTAAGAGCCAAGACAAAGGGAAGAAGGATGCTAGGGATGGTGGTCAATATACTATTCCTTCAGGGCCCAAGTGTTTCGGGTGTCAGGGATTTGGTCACATGAAACAAAAGTGCCTAACTTATCTCAAGTCTATTGGGAAAAGTAAGGCACTTGCTGCTACCTTGAGTGAAACTGAACTTGAGGATGATTCCGAAAATGAGAATGACGGAATCCTGAATGCCTTTATCGCCACTGTCAATTCTACTGAAGGGATTGTAGAAGATGTCGATGAAGAAGAAAACTTGGTGGAGTCAAAATTTGAGAAGATGGATGAGCAAGATGACATCCACACAGCTTATGCAAAGTTGTACAAGGTCTCAAAGAAACATGAGAAGCTGTATAGGTTGGCCACCAAGAAGCTCAGTGATGTGGAGCTAGGACGTGAACAATTCTTCACAAAGTTTGATGAAGCAAATCAGACTATTGAAGCATTGAGGTTTGAGAACAATTTCTTGGTTGAGAAGACCAAGAAGCTTGAGGTAGAACTGTTCCAAGTGAAAGCTTAGTTGGAGAGGACCTCAAGTGAAAAACTTGATGAGATGCTTAGCATGCAAAAATCTGCCTCCGATCGAACCGATTTAGGGTATGATTTTTCTTCTCCTAATATTGCTTCTTCTAGTATTATTGTTTTTGTTTCTCCTGCTAACAATATTGATTATGAGAATAATGATGCTAAAAATGTGATAGCTAGTGAGAACATAGACAAGGCTAAATCTATCTTAGGAGCACCCCCTAAGCTTACTAAGAAAGAAACCAAAAATCCTAGGGCTAAGAAGAGTAATACTCAAAAGTCTAAAGAGAAGAAGCAGCATCTCTGTCATCACTGTGGTGCAGTTGGATATACTCGACCAAATTGCTATAAGTGGTTAGCCACTCAACAGAGCAACATCATGATTTCGTCGGGAAACCAGAATCAGCTTTCATCCTCTCTTGCTCCTCTTGGAAATCTCCTTAAAGCCCTCATGTTCCTTACGAACTTGAATGGTTTCAATTCTTCCCCCTTACCGCCAGTTTATGGTTTTGCTCAAAAGAAAGGTTCCTCCAAAGTGTGGAAGGAAAAGGGCTCCAAGTGATTTAGTCACTTTTGCTCTCTCCCTCTTTTTGTTATGGTTGCATTACTTGTGTGTTTTGCTTTCTTGTTTTGAGACAGTCTAGTTTTTATACATTGCTTTATTTGATATGTTTATGTTTGGTTGTTTTTCAATTTTGTCTTTATTTAAAATAAAAAATAAAAAAAATTGAAAGATTAGAAAAATACAAAAACAGTGTGTGTTTGTGTACATTGGTACTTGTGTACCTTGAATAGCCAATGAAACAAAGTTTTCTAAACTTTGTATCTTTTGTAGCTTAGATGAACATCTCTATGCACAATTACGCAAGTGGCTTTGTGGCTCGTGTTTGTGATGAGTAAGATTAAGTTATCTCTTGTACTTAACACTCGTATCACTCTCTTTGACGGGAAGGACTAGAAAATCCTAAGAGAATGACATAAATAATTATCTCACCACTGTTGCCTGCCAATCATGAAATGACATCTGTATGCGTCGGCAAAGCAAAAGTGCAATGTCAAAAAGCTTAACATAATTAGGTATTTCTTTTCTCTCTCTTATATGCCCATGCATGATATGCTTAATAAAAGAAAAATATGCAAAGAAAAATAAAAGTAAAAAGATCAAAATGCTTTATATATGATTGCAAGCGTGTATTCTAAGAGATGTGAGAGTTATAGGATGTACCTCGAAGGTGATAGTCTCCATCAAACAGTTATGATTGTGTGAGGTAAATTGATTTACTCATATCTCAAATCGTTATAACATAGAGACACTTATGCAATCTTGCGATGTTTTTCACACACAACACAAAATATTCTTTGCTACTTTTGATACATGTGCAGATACAATGTGATTTGTCAAGGAGAAAACTGGTTTTTTATTTCATACAAAACACATAGCGGAAGCAACAAACAAAGATCTATTTCATTCATGAGTGATAACATGCATCATGTAAATTTCAGAATTTAAGAACAAGATAGCGTACCTTGGTGTGGAGAAATTCAAAACAAAGATTAGAAGCACTTGGGAACACTTTTAATCTTCACTCCAATTCCACTTTACGCCCAAGATGTGTAGTCTCTCAATCAGTTTTTAAAGGGAGAATGAAAGTGTGTCTCACACTCTCTCACACACCGTTTCTTATTTCACTACTAATAAATTCTGTATGTTTTTCCCTTTATAAGTAACTGATTATCTAATTGGGCTGGCCTATTAGGCCTTTCTAATTGGGTTTTAGTGTGTGGCTTGGAGTGGGACCAAAAGGGACCAATAAGACACTAGCTCCAATGGGCCTTGGGCTTTTCTGTCAACTCTTGACAAGCCCAAAGTTACCATTAATTATATTTAATACCACTATATAAATATAATTGCACTCTAGGCCTTATTAATAAATTATATCCCAAGACTTTATTATGCATGCAACCCCTTCATTAAAATATTCGTAGTAATCCAAAGTCATGAATATAGACTGCCACTTTGAAGATTACTACATCTTAATCCTTGAGTACCCGGTTTAATCCTTTATGTTATTCGTCATATATTTATGAAATCCAATTTCATAAATATATACTTTAGTAACTCCTTACTAAAGTGGTTGGGCCCAACACTCTGAATAACTAAATCCATTAAACTTATCTCAAGGGAATATTTTTTATCTCCATTAAGAGGCTATGAATTCCATCTTGAGAATATATGTTCCATCAACACTAAATGCGGGTGCCCAACATACTGAGGTTTTGACCGTAACTAATAGATCTCACTCCTGATATATCAAAGCAACCTACATCTCATGATCAGGTCCATTATTCTCTCAAGATTTAGAGTTGATGTAAATAGAAGTCGTGAGATTTATTATTCATTTGATAGTCGTTAGGAGAATAATAAATCTCACAGCGATCCAGTTCAATATGTCTTAACTCTTAAAACATATTAACATACCAACTAGAAGTCTCCACTTCCATGATCAAGACAAATCATCTTAGTTGATATGTTATAGTCTTCGCAGATGAAACGTCTAATTTCATCACCGACTACGAACTAAACTTCTGAGTTTACAAAGAACTTATGATTTATATCTTCTGTGACTTTTCATATAAATCACATACAATGCATCTCATGGACTATGATAATGTCTTAGTTCATTTATAGATAGTCTCATATAATTAAACAATTTAATTATTAAATACATGCCAATAAATTGGGTTTTAGGGCATAAACCCCAACAATTTGGTCATCACAAGGTTTACATGCGCTAATGTATACTCACTAAACTGTCTTAACTTGTTTTTGAAATATAAAATTGGTTAGACTTGTTTAGTGTGTGTGTGTGTGTGTGTGTTTTGGGATCTATGTGCTTACATTTTTCTTGTTGAGATATGTTTTTGAGAGGTTAAAATGTTGTTTGGATCCTTGGTTGAGTAGCATGCTTGATTGCATTCATATCTGTGTTTTTCTCTTCCTGGAATAACTGTTTTTAAGCAATCTCGATAGCTCCTCGATAGCTCTCGACAGCTAGGCTATCTATCGAGACTCTTCAGCTTTTCTTTATCACAATCTCAATAGCTCTCGATAGATATCTTGATCAATCGAGAAACTTTCTGTCTCCTCAATAGCTTCTCGATAGCTACCTTAATCCATCGAGCTTCTTTGCCTTGGAAACCTCTTGTTAGATCCTCGATAACCGGTTCGATAGCTGAAAAGCACCTCTTTAAAGCTCGATAGCTCTTAATCGATCGAGCTTTATGAAGATTCTATATAAGGAGCCATCGCGATTTCTGCACTCATTTCCTTGATCTCTCTCGACAGTTTCTCTCTTTTCTCACTCCAAAACTATTCAAACTCAAACCCTCACATTCCTCACTTGATCTTCGGCCTGAATCAAGTGTTCTTCATCTGGTATGATTCTTTCTCACTCATTAATCATGCATTTCACTCTTTCCTGACCTAAGTTTTGAGTTTTGAAAAAATTTTGGGGGTTTTTCAAAATTGATGAGTTTATGAAAAATTTTGGGATGGGATTTGTATATTTGATCTTAAAACGTCATGCATAGCATCACATGTGCATTATAACACTACCTCATGCATTCTAGATGTGTGTTTACATTGTGGAACTAATTGTGTGATTGTAGGTTTGGATTGGGCTGAGCCCATGATGCTTTTACTATTACATTTCACATGCTCATGCATTTTCATGCATACGTACCTTACATTCTCTATATTCTTATATATTGATTGTTTTTGGTGATTTTCTACGTGTTTCTCTTTCTCCCCCTCTTACGTTAGTTGCATCATGGCACCTAAGCGTAAATTTGTTCCATCTCGGAACCCTCTTCGTTCTAGGACATCTTCATCTTCTTCTCCTTCTAACCCCACACCGTTTCACGTACGGTTCCATGATGAGAAGGCCAAATCAAACTTCTTTGAGAACTTCTTACAACGAGGCATTCATTCGGAATGCCAAGTCATTCTGTCCAATTTTTCTGACAATGATCTACCCACTGTCATTCACAGTAAGGGTTGGGAGTCACTTTGTGGCATTCCAGTCACATGTCCTTCCATGATTATTCAGGAGTTCTACTCCAACATGCACGGATTTGACACTTCTATACCCCAATTTGTCACTCTTGTTCCAAGTATACGCATGGTAGTTACTCCGAGTATTGTATCCGAGGTACTACACGTTCCTAGGGTAACGCATCCTGACTATCCTGGTTGTGAGCGTCTGAGGACAGTGTCCAAAGACGAACTCTTGTCTCATTTCTGTGAGACACCTTCTTTTTGGGGTGATCGTCAGTTCACCCATTGCTCGACTGTTGCTAAAGGTCCGAGGTTCCTTAACATGGTTATGACTTTTGTTCTCCATCCTCTCTCTCACTATAGCACTATCACAGAGCCTCGTGCTCGCCTTTTGCTTTCCCTCATTGAGGACCTCACCATAGATTTCCCCTCTCACTTCATACTCTCCCTTATAGATGTCTATAAGGATACGGCGACTCGTGATAAGCTCATCTTCTCTTAAGCTATCACGCGACTCCTTCGCCACTTTTTTGTCTCCTATCCTGAGTCTCCCCACTTTACTTTCATGTGTGCCATTGATGCCGCTACCGTTAAGCGGAGTTTTGCACAGCTTCACTCGAGGCGGACTGAAACTGAAAAGGCTGCTCTTCCAGCTTCTACCGTTCCATCAACCTCTGCTATTTCGTCTTCAGCGGGTAGAGTGACTCTTGAGGCCATCATGGCACAACTTGCGAGCATGGATGCTCGCCTTGACACACTTAGTGATGAGTTGTGTTAGGTGAACATCCGTGTAGGTTGTATTACACGATGACAGGCTATGATGGGCAGTTTCACGGTTGCTTCCTCTCCATCTCCACCAGCGTTCGAGAATGAGAGTGACGACGGCTCCAACAGTGATGACGTTGATGATGCTAGCTCACCTAGTGATGATGAGGTGTCTACTTGATGCACTTATCCCTTTGTCACTCATGACAAAAAGGGGAAGTAGTTTTGAGATGAGAGTAGTCATATTCATAGAGGGAGGGATAGTTTAGGAGATAGGGGGAGTGTTATTGAGTGTTCATTTTTTTTTTTTTGAGGGATGTAGTGAGGATTTTGATGTATCTTTTTCTTTTCTTTCTATTTTAGATACATTGTTCTTGTACATGGGTCTTGTGACCATTTGACATACATTGTACTTATATTTAATTTATATATATTTTGATGTCTGTTTTTTCACCTATCTTTACATGTGTTATTTCTTTTCTCTCTTTATACACATGTTTCTTATTTTATTGTATGCAATCTTTTATTTGTATTTCACACAAAGATGTCTTGATGTGTTTTGTTTAAGTGTTTCAGAAATACAGGTTGTCAAAGTCTTCCTTGCCATAAACTCTCTTCTTGCAAAACTTTTCTAGAGTTTGTGTTAGGATAGATTTTATTGTACTTAACAAGTGAGTATAAGTTGAGTGATTTATGACTTCTCTCATATGTTCATTTGTTTACCAAAGGAGGAGATTGTTAGGACATATGTGATTGGATGTTAGGAACATATGTCAACATTTTATGTATTGGCTAATCCTTTGACAAAACGCACTTTACTTGTATTTGGATAGATCTAGGATGTGTTTAATACATCAAGAAACAAGGTTTCAAGTTTAAATGTTAAAGTCATACAAGTCTATCCAAGAATCAAGTGAGAAATTGCTGGATTTTAAAGCTCGACAGCTAGTATCTATTGAGGTTTAAAAGCTACTGAAGCTCGTGGCTCAACAGCTAGCTCGATAGATGGCTATCTATCGAGGTTTATGAAACTCAGTTTTCCAGGACTGTTTTTCATCCAATCCATGATTGTGTGTTTGGGCTTTCTTTTCTCACAACCCTAAACATATATAAGGATTATTTTAAGGGTCGTATTAGGTTGCACAACCAAGAGCACAATTGCACAAGAGCATAATTCCTTAAGTGTGACCAGGAAACCTAGTTTGCCCTAGTTCCTAAAGAAGCTGTTGTGTTTGTACACCATTAGGTTTTGTGACCAAGCCATTTCGTGATCTTCATCGGTTGAAGAATAGAAGAACTTTGCAGCCAACATCCTTCTAAAGTTGGCGATCAAGTCGCGTGCTAGGATCTGCGCATCTATTGGTTAATCACGTACTGGGAGCTGTGCAATACAAGGAGAGATTGTCATTACAGAACAAGTACAATTGGGTATTGGAGTAAGGGTTCAACTGTAGGTTGGTATAAGGTGCTAGGATTCCTTTACTTGTTATCACTTGTTTTGATAATAGTGGATTCTCCGGAATGGTGACCTTAAAATCACTCGGTAGGGTTTTTGCCGTGTAGGTTTTTCCCATTCGTAAACAAATCACCGTATCATTTAATTTATGCTGCATATTTAGTTATTTGGTGATTTGTTAGTGCTGCCACGCTCATAGCATGTAATTGAACCTAATTAATTCACTTGGCTAATTAATTGGTTAATTTATCAAAGGGGTCAATACATTTTTGGCCAATCAAAACTGATTAAGAACCACTTTAGACTATAGTTACATTCAAAAATAAATAAATAATCAAGTAGTCCACATATGATCCTTCCCTATCAATCATCTAAAGTAAAATTAAAAAACATGTTATTATTTTCTCATTCATATTAGTTACAAACAAGTATTTTTCTAGTCCTTCACCATCTAACGTGAATGTAAAAATTGTATTTTGAACAATTGCTGAAGCTGTAGACAAGGAATGATGAATGAATGAATTTAATTATGTAAATTATTAATTTGAATCATAAGTAAGACTAGATACATGATAAAATGAGTATACTATTTTCTTTTTCTTTTTTCTTAATTTTAGAGATTTAAGCATTTAATAATGTAATTTTTTTAGATCTCAAGCTCAGAAACTTGACCTGAACCTATGTTTGAGCTTGATATTAAGCTTGAGTTTGGCTTGATAAATTAATCAAGCCAAGCCAAGCCAAGTCTAGCCCAAGCTTTTTAGCTTTCCCACGAGTTCAAGCTCAAACACTATTTTTAGGCTTGTCACAAGCTCAAGCCAAGTTCAAGCTTTTGATTTTTTCTAATGAGCTAAGCTTGAATATGCACTATTCGACAAAGCTCGATCGGCTCGTTTACAGCCCTACTCTCTCTCTCTCTCTCTCTCTCTCTCTCTCTCTCTCATATATATTTTCTTCTTTTTTAATTTATAATAGTTAATGGCAATTAAATAGGATTACATAATTTTACTCTGGGTTTACTTTGTTGGATTTAAGTTGTTGCTTCTCTATCTCTATATTTAATAATCACTTTTTTTATTTTCTTTTTCTTGCAAATAGGTACTTAGAAAAGAATGTGCACAAGCATACAGAAATTGCATATTTGAAAGTGCTTCGAATATATGAGCAAAAAAATTCATTCAAAGATACACTTTCCAATGCCAATTATCCACACCTTAACAGGAAAAAAACCAACTGGTGTCAATTCAAAAGTCTAAAACTTGTAATTTAATTATTCATTGTCCCCAAGTAGACAAATAAGGTTGTTTATTCACCTTAAAATTAACGTGGTAATACTTTCCATTAAGAAATACAATTGTTCCCAATACACGCACTACCACAGTTGATAGAACTTTGATTGGTACAATCATGTTATGAGTATGATTTTTGTTTGGGTCATAATTTATTGTAATTGGGGCCAAAATGGGCAAATGCCCTTTTCACGCAAAAAAAGCACCGTTCTGCCCTCTTTCCCAAACTAATTAGAGAAATGCTCCTCTTTTGTAACTCGATAATGGCAAAATCGAGTTTTGTGAAGAACTTGATCATATAATAGTCGAGTTAGCTTCAGCTTTGTGCCACGCTGGACAGCCAGCATGGCATTTTCTTTTTTTAATCCCTGAATAACTCGATTATACTAAAATCGGGTTATGTAACCGACTATACAAATATCAAGTTATGCTCTTATTAAAGCTGTTTTCAGATTGTCTTGGTGTCAGACGTACGGGTTCATGTCTTTTAATATAACTCGGTTACTTGAATGTCGAGTTATAAATCATACTCAAACTCCATAAAATCGAGTTATTCTCGTATAATAGCTGCACATCTCCTCCCATTCAGAGTTTCTTTCTTTCCGTCTGAATTGAATTCCACTCTGCTCCATAGATCCACAGTTGCTTCCAGACTCAACTGAAATTTGTATCGGACTCAACTGAAATTTGTATCACCTCAGGTAAAAAACTCACACTAGAATTTTATGGTAATGGTATTTTCATTTGATATTGTACTGAATTTTTATTTTTTTTGGTTGAATGAGTGTGAAGTAAGTACATGGGTATGATTTTAGTTGTTTGTTGTAGTAAACGTTGGTCACAAGAGAATGAAATCTTTACTATAGCAACATTTTGTATTGCACATAATCATCATTGGTCATAATCATATGGGGCGTGTACATAATCATCATTGGTCAAACATTAACAACAACATTTTGTATTGCACACAACATGTAGACATTAACAACAATGTCTAATGTTTATGGTCAAATGTTAGTGTTAGTATTTCATTTTTAGCATGTAATAGTACACAAATTTATGAATGTCTTTGTCGTGTACCATCTTATGCAGCATCACATTATTTACCAACAGTTGATGCACACTGTTAACTTGATCATTTAATGTTATTGTATTCAGCGTCAATGTCTGGTTCTGGCAACTCACAACTCTATAAGCCTCACGATGTGTTCACTGCTATGGGTCGTTGCTGGGTATTGGAAGATGAGTTCAGCTATCCAATCAATCCAAATCTAATAAATAGTGCTTACGTTCACAATACCATGAGACAGGAGTGGGCTTGGTTATTTTGTGAATATCAAATTTTTTATGATGAGTTGGTTGGTTTTAAGTTGCCAGTGCCTCGACGACTCACATCGCAGATGCCCAGAGACACGATTGACGAACTTCGTAAAGCATTGAGCCACATAAGAGAAGAAAATAATCGAATGAAGATACGTCTTAATCGATATCGGACCCAAGTCAAGATTCGAGAGTTAGTGGAGGGAGGGTGGTACAAGCACACACAATTCATGCAATCACTTTTTGCTGATCCCATTTATCAGTCAGGTGTGGAGATGTCAAATGAAGAGTAATCGTGTCGTGGTGTAATTAAACTTTGTTTGAGAACTATTTTGCTTAACTATGTTTTATATGTATGTGTGTCACTGTTGTTGTATTTGTACTATGTAAACCTTATTATTGATTGTGAGAAGCATGCACGTTATTCGTAATCTAGATTATTCCCACATAACGCATAAAAGTTAAATATTCTCACACATGATGTTTTTCAATAAGCACCTACGACATAACACATAAAACTTAAAATAACTTACATGATGCCACCAATATGCATGCATTGCATATTGAATACTAACGCTACTAACATTATTAACTTAACCCTAGACATAACACACACACCATGTAGGCATTCACTTAGACAAGTAATCCTCGTAGTTGAGGACATTGTTACGTTCAGCCGGAGTGAGGGCATGTTGGCTGCGGCGGCTGCACCTATGGCATAACACAGAAAACTTAAATATTCTTACACGATGCCACCAATATGCATGCATTGCATATCGAACACTAACGCTACTAACAATATTAACTTAACCCTAGACATAAGACACACACCACATAGGCATTCATTCTGACAGTAGTCCTCGTAGTTTAGGACATTGTTACATTCTGACGGAGTGAGTTGCCTGTTCGTTGCGGCGGCTAGCTCCTCCGCCAGGTGTAGCATGTGATACCTGGACCTACGGAGTATCATAAGATTGTTCTCTTTTTTTATTTTAGTCACTGCACGCTCATATTAGTGCATGTTTCGCCATGGCAGTGTGGGCAAGCTACAGTCAACAAGAGGTGCTCCGACTCGCACAAGATCATCGTGCAGAGTAGAGTTTAAAGGAAGCAATATCCAATACAAAACTTGATGACAATCAACACCATGATTCAAATTAATCTAACAAAGCATCAATCCCAAGCATAGATCCTAAATAAACCAGAAGGCTTCAATAAAAGCATAACCAACCTAGAAAGGAACCAATATTCTTAAATCAACTCATTCTTACAACAATCCAAGAGTTCAAATAAAAATAAAAACGTGGTCATGCAATTAAGGGAAACGAAAATAAAAACCTCAAATTAAGGACGTAAATTAACTGAATACCTGCTCTGCCCGTAGTATAGCCAGCGACGTCCGGTACGTAGCAAGGACGTGTGTGGCATGCTCTGTGGTGCTCTTTGGCCTGCTCCACCTAGCAAACATGGGGTTTCGACAAATGCTCGTTACTGAACTTTACATTTAACAAACTTGCACAAATATTTCACATCCATATACTAAGCTTTGATAAGTTTCTTTTGTTTGTTAGTTTGACATATTTTTAATTATATCAAAGAGACAAATAAAATATAATATACTATTACATATAAATAATTATTTTCTAAGAGACACTTAGCTTGAATAACAAGAACTCAATGAACGTACCTAATGGTAAGGGGCCCTGAGTGCACTGGCAACAAAGGCGGTCTCGCAATAGGGCATATTCGTCGGAACCTTGCATAGGCCCATAGCTGCACCAACAAGAGTGCTCCTCCAATCTGCATTACATCCTTCTTCGATGCACTACAAAGGTGCCTGTAGAGCCAGGCCAATGTTGCACTACCCCAGCTGTACTGTATCGCATTGCTGATTGGGTTGAGGAACTACAAAGGCAACACTGAGACTCGGTCCGCCGACTTGTCCATGAACAACAGGGGCCCCATCTATATAAGTAGGTGGTAGCGGGCATGTTGCTGCACGACTTCGTCACCGGCGTCCATAGCTAGGGAAGCGGTAAACCGTGCATCAAGCCACGTGTATTTTAACCTCGACTTAGCAAGGGTAGACCTGTTTGAGTTCGGTATCACGAAAGGTTCATCCCCCAACAATTCTTGGCACACCACATTCCATTCCAAGTCTGTCTTCCCAGTGATAGGCAACCCCTCCACCGGAACTCCCAGCATCACCTCTATATCTTGCAAGGTGATACCCATTTCTCCATGGAGTAAATGGAACGTGTGCGTCTCCGGATGCCACTGCTTGACCAAGGTTGTGATCAAGGTGTGGTCGACCTCCATCTCAGGAACCTTGAATAACCCGGTCAAACCTCCTACATCTATGTATTGCATGATACTTGAGTCTAGCCCACCTTGCGGCAATACACATTTACGGCGTCGAACCTTTATGATGCCAGGCATCTACTGCACGCAGACGAGCATTGTGTTAGGTAGTGCACACGAGGTAATTACAAAATGGACATGTATTAATAACACAACTACATACCTCGTCGGCGGCGCGCCTCCAAAGCGGAGTTGATCGATGATCCAGCTGCCGGGTCAATTGGGTATGATCATCGGGTCCAGGCTGCACTCTATCTAGTGCTTGCATATCTGACATGGCAGCAAATAGATTGTTAGCAATTATCTGACAAGTAAACCACAATTAATATTTAAAAAAAAAAAAGCATGGATACAGTAAGACATATTATGATCCCAACAAGATTGTCAACATTACGCCCACTTAACATGCAACCCAAAAGCAATCAAATTAAATCTTAAATAAATAAGAACTTGCCATAATTTTACATAAAACACTTTTTTTTCTATTATCTGTAATACGATAGTAATACCCTTAATGAAATTAGTGATATGTTCTTCTATGACTACGAGGAGCTTCTCCATCATGAATCATAGCATTCCTATCCTATGTAACCATAGATTATAAACAATTGCCCACCATGCTATTAATCAACAGACCTATCCTACTATAGGAGTGAGTCTGCAACAAGGCAGAGACCTATATATGCTAATTCTTCAAATCCTCTTAGCCATGGGGCATTCAAAATATGTAACTATTAAGCATTTGAAAGCTCGTGTGGTTGCTAAGGGGTGTACTCAGACTTGGTGTAGATTTCTCTTAAGACATTTTCTCATATTGCTAAAATTACCAATGTTCGGATTTTAATATCCTTGGTTGTTAACCCGGCTAGCCCAGGTTTCAATTGGATGTCAAAAATGTCTTTCCCATGGTTATTTATAGGAGGTCTAAATAGAGCAAACACTTGGGTTTGTTTCAAGGGGGAGTCTAGTAAGGTGTGTGGATTATGTGAGGCCCTTAAGCAACCTAACATAGCATGGTTTCGTAAATTCAGTGGTGCAATAATCAGGTTTGGATTACACCGTTTTTGGTCTAATCACTCTGTTTTCTCTTACACACACTGAGCGAGGGAAAATCTTATTGATTGTTCATGATGATGATATAATTATCACTACTGATGACAAGGAAGGAATTGATAAGTTAAATTCATTCCTCCAAAGCTTGTTTCAATCTAAGGATTTGAGAGAGATATGTTATTTCTTGGGTGTTGAAGTAGCATGGTCTAACAAAGGCATTCGTTTGTCACAAAAGGAAGTGTTTGTTAGATATTTATGGAAGAAAGAGTGATGCAGGACAGCCTAGGCTTCAACACCTACAACAGCCATGTAACCTTAGGCTTCACCACCTAAGGGTTGCTTGGATTCACAACCAAGCAAGAAAAGCAATTTCACAAAGGAAATTTTATCAATGAATAATAGTATAAAAATCAAATAAATCATCTGGAGCCTTTTTATAGAGCCTCCAGAAGATAAAGATAAAGATAACATCCATGAATACTAATCCCAGCTAAACTCAACTACTAATCCTAATACATAAAGATAAAGATAAAATAATCCCCTCAAATGTGGTGTCCATACCAAAGAGGCTTGTCAGGTTCAAACCTGCTCAAGCAGTGAATAGGTTATAAAGATCAACAATTTATAATTTTTAAAAAAAAAAAAAAAAAAAAGGAATCGCAAAGATCAACCTACTCAAACCAAACAATGAGTCAAAGATAGAAAATATTAAAAAGAGAGAAAAATCATAGTGGAAAGAAAAATACAATGGTGTAACAATAATATGAATATTTACTCCAAAGACATCGTTCATAAACCAAATGCTAAATTTGAGATAATATCCAATCCAATTATAATTGATTTTCTAAATTATTATTCTCTAGATATAACATGAATCTTAAAATGAAGATTAAATGAATGAATAAAATTAGATTTTTTTTTTTTGGAACTTTATTAAATGAAGGTCACAACCATCAAAACAACTCTTTAAATAATAACCATGAATCATCATCATATCTCCCCCTCAAGCATTATTTAAGAAAATGAAGATCTGCAAGACCTACAGTGTTGAAGTTTTTTACTGTTGTATTTCATATTGTATGCAACGACATCCATTTTTTATATCTCTAAATATTTGAGAGTGAAGGATCTGCCAATGCCAAATTTACACATCCTGAAATTTAGCTTCTTCTAATCAGTGTTTTATTTCCAGCGATGACCACCTGGGCATGAGCAACCATGTTCTAAAGTTTTAAGAATTATACAAATAGATGGTTATGGAAAAGCAAGTTGAAAGAATGTAATTTCTTGAGAGCACACTAAATATGCAATCCTAGATACGAGAATGTAAGATAACTTTGATTTATCTTCAATGCAAGGCTAAGATATTGAATTTCATTTCACATAATATCCTTATATTAGAAAGAAATATACCTGTTTTTTGTTACCTTATGTTGAAATTTTAGTTCAATGGTACTTGCAAAGACTTTCTATGCTAATTTGTAGATTTGTTATGAAGAAGGGGATTTTGGGAGCAGGGTTATAAATCTTGGCATCTGGGAATGCTTAAACATGAAATTTGGGGAATATAACGGCAAGAAAAAAAATGTAAGAATCGAAGTCTTTTAATTGTAGGACTCTAGAATTTTGCAAATGTAGTGGAACAAAATAAAATTCTTTAGTTGTAGGACTGTGGAAGAATAAAATCTTGTAGTCGTAGAACTACAAATTTGTGAAAAGTTAGATATGCCACTTGGTGTAATGTGAGACACTCTAGGGCTTTTCAAAATTGAACATTTTTTTAGCTTCTGATTTTATATATTAGATTATTTCTTAGGTCAAACTCTTGACATCTAATTATAAATATTTTGTTTTATTTCCTTCTATGAAGTAGCAATCGATTCAACTTGTTAAGTAATAATTCATTTTCATGTCATGTAATACAAATTGGTATCTTTTAATTTTTTGGGAGGCGGGTGTTGTTACAGGAACTAATAGGGATTGGTTGTTACAGGTACTAATTTGGGAGCTGCTCTAGTGGATTTGGAAACTGGAATGGCATCATGGGTGTGTCGTAGTAGAAGTGATGTTTCCGCACAACAAATTGTTCATTCGGTAATGTATGAATCATTTGAGGTTCATTGGATATGCGTTTGATTTCTTTGAGCACATCATACACATATGTTGATGAAGATAAAAATGGAAATTAAATGAAATATAAAGGTTAGACCTAAGAATCAACACTTAGGTTTGCTTGTAATTAGTTTCAAGCAAAAAAACTTAGGAATCAGCACCCAAGTGGCTAGGATTCATCATCCAGCAATTGTAAAATTATCAATACAAAACTTCTTTTGGGTGCACTGTGATGCCAAAACTTAGGAATCAGAATATGTCCAGACATATTTTTTGCAGTGAGTGTTGTGAGCCAGAATATGGAAACTCCTCACCTTCCACATTAGGAGGCAACTCTCCAAATTCTTAAGTACCTTAAAGCACATCCAAGTCATGAAATTCTGTATAGAGCTAATTTTCACCTAAAAGTAGAAGTATTTACAAATTTAGAATGGGTAGGATCACCCTTAGACAGAAGATTGTCTACTAGATATTACACCTATCGAGGGGAACACTTGATCACTTGATCTAGTGTAGAAGTTGAGTACAGAGCCAAGGCTAATGCATTATGTGAGCTTATGTGGATCAAACACCTTCTTAAGGAATTAAGGTATGTGCATGACTATGTATTGCAATAACCAAGCAATGATCCATTGCTCCAAATCTTGTGTTTCATGTGCAGAGTAAGCATCTAGAGGTAAACTGCCATCTTGTTTGAGAAAGAATGGAAAGTGGCATTAGAATTGGCTGGTTCTCATTATGCTGCCATTTGCCTCAATTAATGGCATTTCCTTTCTTTCTTTCTTTTTTATTTTATTTGGCTTCCAACTATGAGAAGATTTGTTGGTTAAGTATAAACAATTAGGATTTTCATGCTTTAATTGATACATTGAGGTGCTGATTAAAGGTCTTTGGATACTTTATTAACCCCCAGTCCATAAAAGGAAAAAAGGAAATAAAGTTTGTCTACCCACTTTATTCCATCCACTAAAAATGTTGGTTGTCAAATTATGCCTACAATCGGATAAGACACATTTTACACAGACTCAGAGACATCACCACAACACCACCAATCAATTTTCCAAAACCCCCCATCAAAACCCCAAGCACATTTAAACTCATTAATGAGAAAATAATCATTGCAGCATGTAAAAGACAACAAAATTCTCATTAATGAGAAAATAACACAAACATAACCATATAGCAAGAAACACTTTAGATCATCATTATTGCAGCATATAAAAGACAACAAAATTCTCATATTGATTAGTAAATTTACTACTTTTAAGTAAGTTTCAACAAAATAATCAAAATCCTACATAAAACACAATCTAATATTAACCAAAATCAGAAAAGATATTAGAGGAGAACAACTTATGTACTTGTAATCAACGACAGTTGGAAGCAATGACGACTGATGGAGAGTGAGACTGATGGAGAATGGATAGGGAGAGTGAGACTGATGGAGACTGGATAGGGAGAGTAGGGAAGCCTGATCGCAGAGCAGAGTGAGGGAGAGTGCAGAGGGAGCGAGCAAAAGCGAGGGAGAGTGTACAAGGAGAGAGAGAGTGAATAGGCACTGTGAGACGTTAGGGATTCAAATTGTTAAGCAAAACTCAATATTATAGTTACCGAGTAATGGAGTACTGCACAAGAATTTTTTTATTGGGAAAAAGCTACGTCTACTTTGCCAGCATGGCATAACGTTCAGACTAACTCGATCATAGGCATATCGAGTTTTTCAGGAAAACTCGACTCTCTTATTGTTGAGTTATAAAAGAGGGGCATTTCCCTAATTAGTTTGGGAAAGGGGGAAAAAGGCTATTTTTTTTGCTCGAAAAGGGCATTTGCCCATTTTGGCCTTGTAATTGGCTTATCCTTTGATAAAATGCACTTTACTTGTAATTGGGTAGATCTAAGATGGGTTTAGTACTTCAAAAAACATGTTACTCAAGTCAAGTATTGAAGACATGAAGATTGGTTCAAAAAACAAGTGAAGAAAGACTATTCATTAAGTCTCAACAGATGGCTCGACAGATGTTTACTCTTGAGACTTAATGTGAAGCTCGATAGATAGCTCGACGGTAGTTTGATCTATCGAGAATTACAATTTCATAATTTCCAGATTTAAAATTTGGCCTAGTCTCGTATATTTGCTTGGGGTTTCTTTTCCCATAACCCTAAATATATATAAAGCTTATTTTAAAGGCCGTCACACACGAATACAAAGAACAAGAGACTTATTTTCTCTATGTGAAGCTACTGCGTTTGTACGTCATAAGGTTTTGTAACCAAGTGCTTCCTGATCTTCATTATTAATGAAGTGAAGAACTTTGCAACCAACAACATCTACTCAAGTTGCTGGAGTTAGTCACGTACTAGAATCCATGCAAAGGGTTAGTCACAAATTAGAGGTTTGTGCATCAAAGGAAAGAATGCTACTACAAGATCAAGTCCAATTGGGTATTGGAGTGAAAGTTCAACTGTAGGTTGGTATTTCGAGATGGGCCAGGGTAGTTGGTAAGATTCATTATACTTGTAACAGTTTGATTGTTGATTAGTAGATTCTTGGAAGTGGTGACCTTAAAATCACCTGGTGCGGTTTTTGCCTTGCAAGGCTTGCCCTATTTGTTAACAAATCACTGTGTCTAATTTATTTTCCACTGCACTTAATATTTTTGGTGATTTGTTGGTGCCTTCATGATTTGCATGCAATTGAACCTAATTAATTAACTTGGGTAATTGAATTAATTAATTGGGGTCAACTTATCTTAATCCAACAATTTTGCATTGTTGTTAATCACCAATGAGTTTCCACATCAAATTTCTTCTACATTTTGAGTATGATACAACACTCAGTCGGGATTTCATTAAGGACCGAAGCCTAATGCTATGAATTCCAAGAAGTAATCAAAACTTGACATGTATAGAACTCAACTCCATAGGCATTCCGTCAATATTCACTAAAAAGAGCTTCCATAATGTGAGGGCCTTGCATCATACGCCAATATCTTCCCCTGCAGACCATGAGCTAATGCAGTCCACCATCTCCAACAACACTGACTATGTAGGGATGCGCATTGGCTAAGCAAATCGTATCAGGATAATCATATTAGTAGTTCTAATTGGTTTTCGCTGATTCAATCATCTACAATATTGCCAGTCATGTCATATGTGTAAAGATTTTTGGGGTAACAAACTATTCCTAACCATGTTGAAAACATTTTCTAATCAAATTGGCAATAGAAAACATGGGTAATCGGTGCAATAGATGGTTCGACACAACCATATGAACTTTCTGGTCCAAAAGTTCAGGCTTTTACATCTACCAGTTGGGCTATTCTTAATAACAGTACAATTAATAAGGTATTAATCTAATCTAATATAATGTAATATATAATAGTTGGATCAAGATAATGCCCAACATCAAGATTTTACAGACTTTAACGAGGATCAAAACCCAAGTGAAAATTGGGAAATCACCTCCTATTGGGACCAATGAGAGTCTTGTATTGGCCTGTGATGAACTGATGACCAAGTTGCGTTTGAAGCTCAAGATAAGTGAGATCTTTTTTTTTTTTTTGTTGGGAGACTCAATGTCTAATTATATTAAGGCTGCATTTGTATAAATTGTTGGAAAACTATGTTGAGTTTAAAAGACGCATTTATAAAAAAAATTATGAGAAGTTGTTGCAAAACAGAGTTTTGGATTTTAAAAATATTATATATATATATATATATATATATATATATATTTCAAAATGCCTAACCAAACGGACCTTAATTAATTTATTAACTTGTCAATATCTATCTAGTATAATAAATCTTATGACTTAAGAAATGGAATAAGAAAGCACAAAGAATCTAAAGGAAGAAACAGAGAGCTAGAGAGAGAGAATTGGAGTTGAAGAAAAACTTGTATTCAATTAACTAAATGAAACTGTACAAGTAATTGAGTCTATATACAATACAGAGCATAAACAAATATCCCAACTTATATGAGATCAATTACTGCACGTGTGTAGGTTAGTTATTGCACGTGTGAAAGCATTCTACTTAAATACACTACTAAGCTACTTGTAGTTTAGTCTATAGTTCTCAACAACTAACTATAGCATTGTCGTTTAGCTCAGACTTCATCTCTTTGCTTCTTTCTTCTTTTGTTTCGTTTCTTTTCTTCCTTTCTAATGTGACTCTTTAGTTGTACAACTTTAATACTCCCCCTCAAGATGAGAACTAGGATTGTGGATGTTCACAATGTTCACAATGCTTTCAATTGTTGACCACTAAGAGCCTTTGTGAGGAGATCTGCTAACTATGAATGTGTGGGAGTGAAGAGCAACCTAATGACTTTATCTTGCACCTTGTCTCTGACCAAATGGCAATCTACTTCTATATGCTTAGTCCTTTCATGGAAAAAAGGTTCTCACCAATGTATATGGTTGCTTGATTGTCACCGAAAAGCATTGCAGGTTTTGGATGATACACTTCTAAATCTTTCAACAAAGCAAATATCCAAGTCATTTCATAAAAAGTCATGGCTATATCTCTATATTTTGCTTCAGCAGAAGATCTAGAGACTATGGACTGCTTCTTGAATTTCTATGAAATTAGAGAGTTACCTAAAAAACACAATATCTAGTGGTGGATCTTCTAGTGTCAACACAAGATGCCCAGTCTACATCTGTGTATGCATTTAGGTGCAAATCTAATTTGGATGATAAGAGAATACCTTGACTAGGACTCCTTTTAATGTATTGTAACACTTTATGGCTGTATCCAAATGAGGTTTTCGTGGTTTGGACATAAATTAGCTCAGTTTGTGTACTGAATATGCAATGTCTGGTTTGGTAGTAGTGAGGTACAACAGTCTGCCCACCAATCTTCTGTAAACACTAGGATCAGGTAGCAATTCTACATGAAACTTACTCAATTTTAAGTTTTGTTCCATAGGAACTCTGCTAGGCTTTCATCCTGTCATGCTTGCATCTTTAAGTACCTCTAAGGCATGCTTCATTTGGCATAAGGAAATTCCTTGTTCTGATCTGGCCACTTCAAGACCAAGGAAGTATTTCAGGTTTCCAAGGTCTTTTAGCTTAAACTCTTGATCCAAGAAAACCTTAAGCTCTTCAACGGCATGAACATCATTGCTGGCAATAAGAATGTCATCAACATAAACCAAAAGGGCTATGAGTGATTGATTGAACTTCTTAGTAAACAAAGAGTAATCAGACTTGGATTGCTTGAACCCACACTTCAGAATAGTGGATGAAAACTTGGAATACCACTGTCTTGATACCTGCTTGAGGCCATACAATGATTTGTTGAGCTTACGCACCAGATGCTCCTCCTTGCTGTGAAAAGCTTGAGGCAGCTGCATGTAAACTTCCTTATGGAGATCACCATGGAGGAAAGCATTGTTTACATCAAGCTGAACAAGGTGCCAACCTCTCACAGCAGAAATAGCAAATAAAGTGTTGACAAAAGTCATTTTAGCCACTGGAGAAAAAGTCTCTGTGAAATCCAGACCCTCTTGTTGAGTGAAACCTTTAGCCACAAGTCTTTCCTTGTATCTTTCCACTGTACCATCAGCCTTATACTTAACCCTATACACCCACTTGCACCCAATAGCCCTTTTGTAAGGAGGTAAGGGAGTGAGAGTCTAAGTTTGGTAGGATTTCAATGCTGCAATCTCAACAGCCATGGCATCCTGCCATTTAGGGTCTTTGACAGCCTCAAAATAGGATTTAGGCTTAGAATAAGTAGTGATAAGAGAACAAAAATAGGCATAAGAAGATGACAATCTAGATGAATCAAGATAATGAGATAAAGGGTATTTAGTACCTAAAACGGATTAGGAGGATCCAGACTTGATGGCATGATTGGAATGATCAAACTGATCATGAACAATATTACTGCATTTATAATCTTGCAAATAAGCAGGAGCTTTAGTGATTTTGGTGGACTTTCTTCAAGGTGGAACAAAAGAATCAGAGGGAAGAGCTGTGGAATTTGTAGGATCAATAGAAATAGAAATAGGTAAATCAGAATTGGTGATAGGCAAGTCAGAATTAGGCAAGGCAGAAGTAGGCAAGTCAAAAATAGGATCAAGATTGGGAATATATTAAGGGATGGCAGAATAAGGAGGTGAATCGAGAGTGTGAGTAGTATCAGGAAAAATAGGGTGAGAAGTAGTAGGTAAAGAATCAATGTAAGGATCTAGGGAAGGAAAAAGGTGAGGCAAAGTGATGGTGGAGTGAGGTGAAGAAGAATAAGGGGAGGAAATGAAGGGAAACACAGTTTTATGAAAGATAACATCCCTAGAAACAAATATTTTCTTGGTTGCCAAATTAAACACTTTGAAACCTTTAACACCAAAAGGATAACCTAGAAAAACACATAGGATAGATCTAGGATCAAATTTTGATCTATTATGAGTCAAAGTAGAAGCAAAACAAAGACAACCAAAGACTTTTAGATGATCATCAGAAGGAATTTTGTTATAAAGCTTCTCAAAGGGTGTTTTGTTGCCTTGGGTGGAAGAAGGCAATCTGTTGATGATATACACAACAATTAAGACACATTCACCCCAAAAGGAAAGAGACACATTAGACTGAAACCTTAAGGCTCTTGCAATGCTCAAAATGTGTTGGTGTTTCCTCTCCACAACTGAATTTTGTTGTGGAGTGGCAACACATGAATGCTGATGCAAAATCCCATGGTCAGCATAGAAATCTTTTAGGAAAAACTCTTGAGTATTGTAAGTCCTGATGGCCATGATATTAGTATGAAATTGTGTGGATATCATCTTGTAAAAAGAAATCAATAAGGGTCTGATTTCTGATTTAGATTTCATAAGATACACCCATGTAGATCTAGTGGCATCATCCACAATGGTAAGAAAATACCTAAAACCATCATGAGTAATCTTGGCAAAAGGTCCCCAAACATCACAATGGATAAGATCAAAAGCACTTTCAAACAAATGATTAAAGAAAGGAAAGGGCAATCGTTTCTGTTTATCAACTCGACAAAGAGCACAATCTTCATTGCTATGTACATTGCTTACATCAGGAATACAATCATGTAAAGCATGAAGTTTGGCATTTGAAGCATGTCCTAATCTAAGATGCCAAAGGTATGGCTTGGTAATGACAGGAACATCTGAAACATTATTAACAAAAGAACTAAAAACAAACTCTAGATAAGAAGACACTACAGAATCAGATTTGCAAGAAGTTGAAGATTGCAGCAAGTAGAGGTTGTTATGCAGTTTACCCACTCCAATCGTTTTCCAACAAGAAAGGTCCTATATAAAACACAAATTGGACAAGAAAACAAAACAACAAAATAGAAATTTGGTTAATTAACTTACTGAGATCAAATTGAAGGTGAAAGCAGGGACGCATAGCACATTCTCAAGAACTAAACTAGCTGTTACTTGAATAGTGCTTATGTGTGTGACAACAACCCTTTCATCATTAGGCAATTGAACAAAAGAGGAAACAGAACTGGTGATTTTAGTGAACAATTTAACTGAATGGACAATGTGATTTGTTGCTCCAATATCAAGAACCCAAGTTTCCTTACCATAATCTGTTTTATTTACAGGATTTTTAGCAAAGATTGAATGTTGCATATTTAAGCAAACAAAATCTTGCAAAAAGGCACAAAGAATTCCTAAAAGAGCAGAATTGGCTATGTGAATAGCATCATTGGAATTACCAGAAGTGGATGCATGAGAGTTCAGCATAGAGATCAATTGGTGATACTGTTCTGAAGTAAAATGGAAAGAGCTATTTTGATGTGCAACTTCAAATTGGCCTTGATCAACATCAACCATGACCTGATTAGCTTTGGCCACTCTTCCTTTTTGCTTGTAACCTAGAGGAAATCCAACAAGCTTGTAACACTTCTCCATGATATGACCAACCCTTCCACAGTGACTACACATAGGTTTTCCTTTTTCAACATTTCCTTTGAAATTCTTGCCATTATTGTTTGAAGAAGAACCTTGATTGAAGGCTTGGTTCCTAACAGCAAGTGCAACTGAATCAACTAGAGGAGTGACATTAAAAGTTGAAGATCTTTGCCTTTCCTCCTGGATCACCAACAAGAAGGCCTTGTCTATTGATGGAAGAGGTTCCATCATAAGGACTTGAGTCTTGACTTATGAATAGAAATCATTCAATCCATTAAGGAATTGCATGATTGAATTTTGATGATAAAGATGTGCAATCTTATCATTCACACCACAAGTGCATTTACCACATGAACAACATGGTAAAGGCCTGAGATTTAGAAATTGATCCCAAGAGGCTTGAAGATCAGTGAAGAAGCTTGTCACTATAGAATCCCCTTGCATGACAGTGGAGATTTGCTTCTGAAGTTGAGAAATTCTTGGTCTATTGGTAATTTTCCTCAGTCAGAGGTTGAGCAACAAGGATCGCACCAAGGGATTCACCATGGTGCAAAAAGAATGGACTGCATGGATCTTCCATTGGATAAAGCTCGCACTGAAGCATTTTCAGTGTTTGACGCCATTGACAAAGGCTCAAGCTCTGATACCATATAAGAAAGCACAAAGAATCTAAAGGAAGAAACATAGAGCTAAAGAGAGAGAATTGGAGTTGAAGAAAAACTTGTATTCAACTAACTGAATGAATCTATACAAGTAATTAAGTCTATATGCAATACAGAGCATAAACAAATATCCCAACTTATACAGGAGTAGTTACTGCACGTGTGTAGGTTAATTATTGCACGTGTGAAAGCATTCTACTTAAATACACTACTAAGCTACTTGTAGTTTAGTCTACAGGTCTCAACAACTAACTATAGCACTGTTGTTTAGCTTAGACTTCATCTCTTTGCTTCTTTCTTCTTTTGTTTCGTTTCTTTTCTTCCTTTCTGATCTGATTCTTTAGTTGTACAACTTTGATAAATGGGATAACAGTGTGTTAACCTCGTGAGACAGCCGGGGAAGGATTCCTTGGATGCTTCAAGCTATGATAGCATCCTTCCAAACTCTAGTTTATCCCATGCCATAAATTTCTACAAATGAAAAAACTTTCTTAGGCAATCTTACCTTGTTTTCACCCTCTTGATCGTTATCCATCAGTGATGGAAAAACTTTAAACAAGTTTTAAGATTTGGTATTTTATAATAAAACTAATGAGGTATATATAGAAAACTTGGGAGATGAAATTGATGATAGAAATTTAGTGAAATCCAAAAGAATATTTTTTTGCAATTCTATCTAACTCATGTAAAGTTTGTTTTGGTTTTAGAAATAAATGGCCAGTTGGAGAAACTATTTACACAAATTTGACTCAATTATAATGAGATTCAACGTGGCAAAGAAAATAGAAAAATTAAAGTCTTTTAAAATTTAGAAGCAATTATTCACACATGTAATGCCACTACAACAAAATGTATTTTTAGCGACGAAAATTAGTGAAGAAATATTTGTTGTCACTAAAAATACAGATTTAGCGACGAAATATGGATTTCGCCACTAATAATGAAAAAAATTATAACATTTAGCGATGAAAAGTAATTTTCGTCACTATTGATGATCTAAAATATGAGCGCCAAAGGGGAAAATTGTGGCGGGAACTTAATTAATCTATAGCGACGAAATATTTCAACGCTAAAAGTTGAAATTTTTAGTGACGAAAGATTTCGTCATTGTAGGTGTTGCTATGAATAGTATTAGCGACGAAATGAAAATCATTTCGTCGCTAAAAGGGAGCATTAGCGAAGAAAAACTATCGTAGCTAAAAATATTCACACAAAATAGGTTTTTCATTTCATAGTTTTAGCGACGAAATCATAATTTGTCACTAAAAGTATGCTATAACGACGAAATCTGAATTTCGTCGCTAAAAATACTCACGGAAAATAGGTTTTTCATTTCATAGTTTTAGCGACGAAATCATATTTCGTCACTAAAAGTATGCAATAGCGACGAAATTTGAATTTCGTCACTAAAAATATTCACACAAAATAGGTTTTTCATTTCACAATTTTAGCGACAAAATTCAGATTTCATCGCTAAAAATATTCACACAAAATAGGTTTTTCATTTCATAGTTTTAGCGACAAAATCATAATTCATTACTAAAAGTATGCTATAGCGACGAAATCTGACTTTCGTCGCTAAAAATCGTAACAAAATCTGGCTAAAAGTATGTTATAGTGACGAAATTATATTCGTCACTAAAGAGTACAGCTTAAATTTCAGCAAAAAAAATTTCCTTTCCCACATAAATTTTCATTTCTCCCACCCACTCAATTAAAAAATTTCAGCCCTCCATCTCTCATTATCACTCACTCCCTAACAAAAACACAAACTCAAATACAAACACAAATACACACATCCCTCTATCTCTCTCTACCAAGTCTCTCCTCCCTCTTGGTCTCTTGGTTAGCTTCTACTAGATTTTTAGTCATCAAATTCTTATCCATGGTTTGACTTCTCCTAACATGAATCTAAGGTAAAATCTCCATGACCCACCTTCTAATATCTTTGGGTTTTTATCCTATATTGTTAGGATTGCTCTTTATGTTGTGGGCTTTGTTTTAGAAGTAGTTTGTTGTGTTTGTTGGTAAATTTAAAATATTATTGGAGGTTTTTAATTTAATGAAGTGAAATGGATTTTGTTGTTTGGCAACTATGTGAGTTGGGTTTCTTAAGAAATTATTTGGGTTTTTGACTTATATGGGAGATTGGGTTAATTTTAGAAAAAGTGTTTCCTTGCATTTTGAAATGTCTTTAGCAAATGTGGTTGTGATTGTGGTGTTAACTATAAATTTGTGCAAGTAATATGAGCATGTGTCTTTTGCTTACCAAGTGTTTGACAAATTGCCTATATGAGTTATGAAATGGATTTTGTTGTTTGGCAACTATGTGAGTTGGGTTTCTTGAGAAATCATTTGGGTTTTTGATTTATATGGGAGATTTGGTTAATTTTAGAAAAAGGGTTTCCTTGCATTTTGAAATGTCTTTGGCATATTTGGTTGTGATTGTGGTGTCAACTATAAATTTGTGCAAGTAATATGAGCATGTGTCTTTTGCTTACCAAATGTTTGATAAATTGACTATATGAGTTATGAGATTGAATTTCTTGACTTGTGTTGTGATGATTGTTATATGAGGTTATGGGTTGTAATCCTAGTTTTTTATATGTACTAACACATGTAGCTTTAAGGTTTAATCAAGTCTCAAAGCTTTTGGCATAGGGTTAAAATTATAGTATTTTTCTCTTGTGACTTTATACAGATTTGAGTCAGATGCACTTTATGATTTTTGATAAATTATAGAAAAATTATTTTTGAACTGAATTTTTGATGGTACATACTAGACATATAAGGGCTTCTCCTTATTTAATTTCAAGCTTTTTGGATAAAACTAAGCGGACCAAAAAATTTTTTAGAAAGAGCTGACCTGTTGCAAATGTAATCAGAAAGTATGATTAGAATGTTAAGACTATAAGGAATTTACTACAAGCTTTTGTTGTGTGGTCTATCTTGTAAGCTCATATGTGCTTTCTTTGACAAGTGTTTTACTTTGGCTAATTTTATCATGGTTTGGTAATGACATGCTTTGTATTAAGTTGGTAAATGCACATTGTTTGTGGTAGGGAAATAAAAGGTTTTGGTTGTGTTAAAGCCTATAAGTTTCTTGTATGCTTGCTTGGTTCCCGTTTGGGTAGGGGTATTCGTCTTAGGATGGTAAAGTTAGGCTTTAGGGCCTTAGGTTTTAATTGAGTTATATTTGTTTCTTACTTTTTTTTTTCAATACTTGAAGCATTTGGAGGTCTTGGTGGTGTGGAGAGGTGAGTGTATGATAATTTGATGGTTTGGGTGCTATGAACATGTTTTAAAACAAATGGGTAATGAAGTGTTAACCATAAAAGTTTAAGTGCTTTGAGGTTTTGCTTTTTGCACATAAAGTGTTTGATATATTACGTCAATGAGTTATGAAGTTGGGTTTAATTTTTTGTTGTTGATTATTTAATTTGAAGTTGGACTATGTGATATATATATATATATATATATATATATATATATATATATATATGTATGTATGTATGTATATGTAAATGTATATAAAATTCAGAAAATATGTATATGTATATGTATATGCTTTGAGGTTTTGCTTTTTGCACATAAAGTGCCTCAGAAAATAATGCATGAATGTAATCAAATATATGCGATCTCATCAAACGCATGTAATGCCTATTCAACTAGATAGAGGAATCGGTTACACTACAAACTCACTTGTTATAAAATTCAATGGGACATAAGTAATAGCAAAATTAAAGTATTTTAAGATTCAGAAGTATTTATTCACGTAATTTGATTATATTCATGTAACACTTATTTAACTAAGTAAATCAATTAATGCACTTATTATGGTGGGTTCCAGTTAATTCAATTGGTAAAGTCTCTGATGGTTGTATCTGAAGTTCAATCCATGCCTACATCAAAAACTAATCGGTGTCTTGGTCTAATGATAAAGAGTTATCATTAGTAGCAGAACGCCATAGATTGAAACTTAAAAATTAAAAAAATTAAAAAAAAAAAAAAAAAAAAAACCCCACTTATTATGAGATTCAACGTGGCATAAGTAATAGAAAAATTAAAGACTACTAAAATTCAGAAGCATTTATTCACATGATTTCATCAAACTCATGTAACACCTATTTAACTAAGTGGGGAAATTAGTTACACTAACTCATCAAACTAATGTAACGCCTATTCAACTAAGTAAAGAAAATCGGTTAAAATGACTCACTTGTTATAAGATTCAACATGGCATAAGAAATAGAAAAAGAAAATATATTAAAATTTAGAAGCATCTATTCACATGATTTCATCAGACTTATATAACGCCTATTCAACTAAGTGGAGAAATCTATTACACTGACTCACTTGTTATGAGATTCAAGTAATAGCAAAATTATAGTCTATTAAAATTGAGAAGCATTTGTTCACATAATTAATTCATCATACTCATATAACGTCTGTTCAACTAAGTAGAGAAATTGATTACATTGACTCACTTGTTATGAGATTCAATGTGGTATAAGTAATAGCAAAATTAAAGTCCATTAAAATTCAGAAATATCAATTCATGTGATTATTTCAATTCATGTGATTTCATGAAACTCATGTAATGCCTATTTAACTTTTAAAATCTAATGCCAAGAAGAGAATTGTTAGGGAGATAACATCTAGGGGTAGACTCCAAATGAAGAATTAATAAAATATATATGGACACCACTTTACCCAAAAAATTAAGTCTTACGAGTTTGGGCCTAACTATGTTATATTAACTTAAAGTCTGGGCTGTCATGGCATGGGCTCTATGGAATGCTCGCAACAAATTTTACTTTGAAAAGATCTGGCTACAACCTACAGTCATCCTTGATGGGGCAGCGGGTTTCTGAGCAGAGAGTATCAACACCTAACAGCAGCACTAAAAATTTCCAAATTAAGTTTTTCCATGGTTTTATTTTTGGTCTTGCGTTTGTTGACAGCCTCTGTACTGTGCTGTGTTCTTCTTCTGGTTTTTGTTTTTCTTAGCTGCATGCTGTTAGTTCCCAGATGCCGTTGTATCTTTGGTTCCTTATATTAATAAAATTTCTAGATTTATCTAAAAGAAAAAAAAATTAATGTCTAAGTAGAGAAACCAATTATATTGTTTTGACTCACATGATATGGGATCCATCATATGGTTGTGCATATGGTAGAATTGAACCAAATTGATATCCCAAAGCATCTAGACTTGATTTATCTAACTTGGCGAAATGTTTGTTTCAATTTTAAAAATCAAAGGTTAAGTGGAGAAGCTCATTATGCATATTCAATTTAACTGTAACGAGATTTTGAAATATTTTGAAACTCAAAGCCAATTTACTTGATTTTATTTGAGTTACAGAGATGTATTTTAATTATAGAGGTTAAATACCATGTTGAGCAAGAAATTACTGGTGCTTGAATTTACAAGTTCTGAGATTCCAAGTGCTTGAATTTTTTTTTTTACCCATTTCACGAAACATATTACTCATTTATAGAAATCCAAATCCAAATGGAGCAATTGAAAATATGTAATTTACTTGCATATAATGAGATTCCATGTGGCAGACTTAACAAAATTGGATTTACCAGAAAGAAATACAAAGAAATTTTTTTTTTTTTTTTTTTTTTGAGGTAAAAGATAGAAGATATTATTGATTTGAGAAACAATATACAAGGTAAACGTATAGACCCTGTTTAGGCACCAAAAAACAGGGGAAGAGTTAAACCTCTAGAAACAAGTATCAAAATACAATTGTAAAGAAAAGAAACGGTTAAACACAATCCATGGCTGAAGGAGTGTCATTGCTTGGGTCTCCATTTCATCTTCGGCAGTAGAACCTGATAGCTTAGCCAATGTTCCTTTGTGCATTGTTGAGATGTTGGTAATCCTGCAAGAACCCAACAGCCCCTGCCCAAATGGCTTTGGGGTGGGGTTGAACTCTCTCAAAGTAGACTTTATTTCGTGCATTCCAAATTCCCCATGATACCACTGCCCATATTTCTAATTCCACGGTAGAGAGTCGCTGTACCAACCATTTAAACAGCAAGAAGATATCATTGGCTTCGTTGGAGCATTTTTGGATTTTCCTTGGACCTAAGGCCCATACGTTCCTTGCGAAAGGGCACTCCCACAGCAAGTGACCTGTAGATTCTGGTTGCAGACAACACAGTTCACACCGGTCTTCCACGTGTAGCCGTCTTCGATGGAGGTTCTCCCTGGTGGGCAGTATATTTGAGCAGGCTCGCCAGATGAAATTGCGGACCTTTGGGGGCACATTCAGCTTCCAAATTTTCTTCCAATGAGTACTGTCCCTACCAGCCGTGGAGTGTTCAACCCGATTTTGTTCCTGCAACCTGATGGCAACATGATAAGCTGAATTTACCGAGAAAGAGTGGTATTTGTTTTCCTTCCAAACAAGTACATCTCGAGACGGAGTACTTTGCAACGGGATAGATAAAATTTCCATCCGTGTCCTATGTGCGAAGAGGTCATGTAGTTTTTCCCTATCCCATTGAGCGGTATGGACATCAATCAGATCCTTTACCATCAAGTTGTGTTGTGGCTCACTAAGGAAAATTGGCATATGTTACAGCCACTTGTGGTCAGACACTCTAATAGATTGACCATCCCCCACCTTCTACTGTGCTCCTTCCCTGATTATATCCCTTGCAGCTAGCAAGCCTCGCCATACATAGGATGGATTATTCCCCAACTCAGCTTCCATAAACGAACAATTTGGGAAGTATCGAGCCTTATAGACCCGAAAAAATAAGGAGTGGTTTTGATGGATCAACCTCCACGCTTGTTTTGCCAGCAAAGCTAAATTAAAGGCATGAATATCCCTAAACCCCATACCACCCCTCCCCTTTGGGGTGCACAATTTTTTCCAATTTATCCAGTGGATTTTCTTCTCATCCTTTGTTTGCCCCCACCAATACTTTGCCAAAGTAGAATTAATCGTATCACATAAAGCTTTAGGGATTTTAAAAATACCCATAGAGTAAGTCAGAATAGCTTGAGCAACTGTTTTGATGAGGGTCTCCCTCCCTGCCTTGGAAATAAATTTTTCCTTCCAGCCCATGACTCTTTTGGTTATCCTTTCCTGTAAATCCTTAAAGGTGTTAACCTTTGATTTACCACTCACCATAGGTAGTCCAAGATAGGACTCACAATCCTCCATGATCCGTGCTCCAAAAAGACCTTGGATGTCTGTTTTAACAGCTTGATTTGTATTCCGACTAAAAAAGATAGATGTCTTTTGTCTATTGATTGCCTGCCCCGATGCAGCTTCATACTGCCTTAAAATATCTAGAAGGCATTGGCCTTCTTCCATTGTAGCTTGGCAGAAGATAAAGTTGTCATCTGCAAATAATAGATGAGAAATACAAATCCCATTAGTGCAAGATAAGATGCCATGTAGTTGTTGTGTCTCTGTTGCCTTCCTGATTAATGAGGATAGGCCCTCCGCACACAAAAGAAATAGGTATGGGGAGAGTGGATCGCCTTGCTTTATGCCACGGGATGGTGTGATATATCCTTTTGGTTCACCATTAATGAGTACCGAGTATGATGCAGTATGGACTGTTTCCATTGCTAACCGCACCCATCTCCCATCAATTCCCAATTTGAGCATAATCTGCTAAAGGAAAGCCCATTCCACCCGATCATAGGCTTTGCTAATGTCCAGTTTTATTTCCATTTGCCCTTTCTTTCCTGTTCTTTTGTTCCTCATCCTGTGTAAAACTTCAAAAGCTACTGTAGTATTATCAGTAATCAACCGGTTAGGAACAAAAGCACTTTGGGAGTCAGATATTACATTTGGCAAAATTACTTTTAGTCTATTGGCTAACACTTTTGATACAATTCGAGACACTACGTTGCCTAGGCTGATAGGCCGGTAATTTGAGACAGATCTAGGTTCATTTTTTTTTGGCATAAGTACAATATGAGTGGAATTCATTTTACGCAAAAAATGACCAGACTGTAAAACAGACAATACAGCAGTAGTAACATCCCTTCCAACTATGTGCTAATATTTTTGAAAAAAGAAAGGGGACATACCATCCGGCCCTGGTGATTTGGAGGGGTGCATTTGAAATAGAGCCCGCTTGACCTCCTCAGGAGTGTATGGTTGGAGTAGTGTATGGTTCATGTCTGGAGTTACTACTCTATCCACCGAGTCCAATACTGATTACAGATTTGTTGGGTTGGTTGATGTGAATAAATTCTGAAAATATGCTTCAGCCACTCTAGCCGTATCAGATTCAGATGTGCACCATTGGCCGTTCTCATCTAAGAAACCATGGATATGATTTTTTCGCCGCCTTTGACTAGCTCTTTGATGGAAATATTTTGTATTCTTGTCACCTGCTGATAACCATATTGATCTCGACCTCTGCCTCCAGAATAGTTCGTCTTGCAAAAGTAGTGACTGAATCTCATTCTTCACTTTTTGTATTAATTCAATATTGTCCGCCGTATTCATAGAAGTCAGTACTTCTAGTTGTTTGTGCTTCTCCTCAATTTTTGTTTTGGAGTTTCCCACATTTCTTCCCCACGCCACTAGAGCCATTCGGCATTTTTTGATCTTCTCAAAAAGCTGAAACATGGGGCTGCCGCTGGTCACCACTCCATTCCAGGCTTCAAAGATGACATTTTCACACTCCGGATGAGAGGCCCACTTCTCCTCAAAGCGCTTTAGTATATGTTTCCTGCGAGTCACCTGTGTATACACTTCGGTATTGAGCAGGATTAGGTCATGGTCCGAATATGCTACTTGAAGATGATATAGCTTACTGTTTGGAAAGATGGCCCTCCAATTAATTGTTGCGCAAGCACGATCCAATCTTTCTTGTACATACGCGTCACCCCGTCCACCATTCCTCCAAGTAAACCTGTTTCCATTGAAGCCAAGATCAATAAGTTCACAATGCAGCAATACACTCCGAAATTCCTCCATTAGACGAAGTGGTCTCGGAAGCCGCCCTTGCTTCTCCTTAGATGAGAGGATTTCATTGAAATCTCCTAAACATAGCCATGGCAGTGAGTCTCTAGTATGAAGGTGTCTCAACAAGCTCCAAGATTCATGCTTTCGATACTCCTCAGGTCTGCCATAAAACCCTGTGAGTCTCCATGGTGCAGATGGGTTAGTCCTTATATGAGCATCAATATGGTTTTGGGTGAAGTTTTGGATGTGTAAATCTACGTGTTCCTTCCATAGCATAGCTAATCCACTGGCTCTACGAATGCAGGGAACCGCAAACATGGCATCATAGTGCAACTCAGCTTGTATTGTTTTCATCTCATCTACTGTATGCTTTGTCTCCATGAGAAACAAAACATCGGGAGCTTTTTCCCTCACCAAGTGAGAGAGGACAGTGACTGCCCAGGGGTTCCCAAGCCCCTGGCAGTTCCAACTCAAGACAATCATTGTGCTCGGCGGGGCTGAGTGACAGCCGCCGCCGTTGTGCATGTTTTTCTTTGCTTCCTTCCTTCAACAACCTCATTCTCCTCCTCACAGGTTCGCTTCTTCCCTACCAGGCCTTCAGGTACCACGGGTTTTCTTCTGGCATCGTGTTCTGGGCGTGAGATTTTTTTGAACTTTGGAGTTTTTACTGTTAGTTTCTTATTGGTGTCACGTGGCTCCCTCGTGCTTGGGTTTGCTAGGGTTTCAGAGTCTTTGCTCCCCATATTGTCCACGTATGAGATAGGGATACTAACAAGCTGTGCTCCATGATTTTCGGGATTGTGCTCTATCTCATTAAATTCGGTGAGTATCATAAAATCAGGACCGTTTTCAGAATCAACTTGAATAGAAATGGGTGTCATTCGATGCGTATTTAAGGTGGGCTGAATGTCCGTTACCCCCTCATCAATGCCATTAATCATGGGAGTTACAGGTGGAGGATTTGTCGTCTCAGGGGTGTGGCTGGTCGGCGGTGGAGCCATAGCACTTGTATCTCCTTGGTCCCGGCGTGGTGGGGTTGGTGGTGCCCGTGTCTGTTGAAATTTTGGCCTCCGAAAACCAGCACGCAGCCACTCCCCATATGGAGTTTCCTCACCCTCCCTAAGGCTGACTGTACATGCCTTAGCTTCATGGCCCAGCAAGCCACAGTGGAAGCATAAACCTAGGAGCCTTTCATACTGGAATGCCACCCAAACTTGATCACCTTCTGGACTGAGCACAGGAGCGCCGCGCCGAATTTGTTTGTCTATTGGCATCTCTACTCGGATACGGAGGAACCTTGCTTGGTCCGCCGCGATTCCCTTGCAATCCACCTCAATGACTCGGCCAATTCCCCTCCCTATATCTCTGCCTGCTTCTTCATTAATGAGGTCGAACGGTAAACCCCACACTTGGACCCAAATAGGCACATATTGAAAGTCTACTGAGAAAGCCGTCATCCCCTTCTCCCATCGGCGGAGTAATAACAGATGGTTATCAAAACTCCATGGACCATTGTTAATAACCCATACTAATTGGCTCTCAATGGTGAATTTAAACTGTATAAGTCCATCCCCAACATCAGTAATCTTCAAGTCGCTGCCCATCTTCCATACTGACCTCAAGAGATTTTTTGCTGCCCTAAGGTTTATGGGTTTGTTCGTGAGGAACCTACCCAATAGACTCAAGGAGCATTCTTCTAATATTTGTTTGTGATGCTCAGAACGAACTTGTATGACCTCCCCCTCCTCCGGTGTCAAACTCACTCGTTGTAAGCGTTCAATGAAATCCAAATCCATGGTGAGCACCACAATGCTGGTGTGTCACTGGTGTATATACTTTGTCCCACCAAAATGTAGGAAGAAAAGTCTCACCCAAGATGAGAAGGAGAGCTCCTAGCGAGAGGAGAAAGTATATACACCAGAGAAAAAATTTCTCAATAAATAAACTGTTTATTTATTTAGAATCCAATAAGTTAGCTGTTTTGGTTGCAATAACTAATGATATAATAACTTTAAAAAGTACGATTGCCTTCAACTTCTCCCTTGTAGTTGTAGACTTGTTTTTGAAAATGAAGTATGTAATTGAAAATAAAAGGTTTGTTTGGGTTTAAATTTTACATCCCAATCTATTTGGGTGGACCTTTTATCTTTAATATTTGGGTTTGATGATTCCTCTTTCACAAACTTCTAAATGTGTGGATTTCAGTTAACTCAACTGGTAAAGTCTATGATGATTGAATAAAAGATCTAGAGTTCAATTTCTGCCTACACCAAAAACCGATTGATGTTTTGGTCTCATCAGGAACAGAACGCTATACGTTGAAACTTTCTCAAAAAAATTTTAAAAAAAATTCTAAATATTCAAGAGTCTTCTAATTTAGTCAATACATTCTAGTATTTTCAATAGAAACGGTTAGGATTCAAATCCTCCTAACCTCAATTATTGAATTAAAAAAAATAAAAAAATAAACTGTTTTCGGTATTTGTCTAGGCATCTGCTTTAAATTTACTTGCATAATTATCTATGTAATTGTGCATATATATTATCATTCCCCTGCATAAATGCTTCTGTAATTGCTGAAGTAAATTAAAAATTTGTTTCTAATGTAAAACCTTGTTGCATTTTAGTTAATTTCATTATTTTCCTTGTTTATCTATACTAGACTCTTTTATTTATCTTAAAGTTCCTTTCTCTACAATCAAAATGGAGTGCATGAAAAAAAGAAATTCAAACTGAACAATCATATTCATACATTCTTGCTAGCCAAATTGAACATAGAGGATTATTCAAATGCTAAATGTACTGCGTATATATGCTAGGCAACATATGGAGTTGCAACTGCAACAAGAGGAAATTTTCTATGAATCACCATACCAATAGATTCAGTCATGTCCAAGTCCACTCCTCTTGTCCCATCAGGCAATGTCCAATCAAAGTAGTGCAAAAGCTTTGCCAAAACAAGCTTAATTGTGGTTATGGAAAAGGATATTCCTGGGCAACCCCTCCTACCAGCTCCAAATGGGATAAATTGGAAATTATGTCCTTTAAAGTCTATAGAAGAAGTCAAGAACCTTTCTGGATGAAATTCCTCTGGATTGTCCCATAACCCAGGGTCTCTTCCAATTGCCCACGCATTGATAAAAACTTTAGTACCCACTGCAATATCATAACCTTGTATTTTGGCATCTCTACATGATTCTCGAGGAGTTAACAGTGGAAGAATAGGATGCAAGCGAAGTGTCTCTTTGATCACTGCAGTTAAATAATGCATTTCATCCAAATCAACCGCTTTTATGTTCTTTTTGTTTCTAGTGATCTCTCTCACTTCATTTTGCATCTTCTTCATCGTTTTTGGATGCCTTAAAAGCTCTGTCATTGCCCACTCTAACACTGAGTACGTAGTGTCAGTACCAGCAGTGAATACATCCAATAAGAACAGATGGTTAATATTGAAGAAAGTTGCCAATATGCATGAGAAAGAGAGTGAAATATCATAATTAAGGGGTGTTTGTTACATGATTTTAAACAACAATTTTCAGTTTTTAAACAACATTACATGTATTTTTACACAATTTTTCATCCACACATATTTTCACACCTTCTTTTTTTTTTTTTTTAGTTAAGTATAACTATCTAATATTTTCAGTAAAATCCCTTCAATAGCCATTCTTATTCAATAATATTCAACACTTCAATAGTTGACCTGTATAGACCCACACAATTTCATAACTTTTATTTTTGCATAAAGTACTTATATTTTTGTTATTACAGGCTTATATGAAAGTAATGTTACAGTGGGCCTAACTCAAAGCGGTGTCATTGACAGGAAATTTGCTTACACGCGCACACATAGAGAAAGACAGAGACAGAGAGTTGCTTACCAGAATTGTAGCCTTAATGCTTACTCTTTCGATAGGGAAACCGATCACGTTTTCCTTTTGAACCCAAAGTAATACATCCACAAAGTCCTTCTGGCCTTCATTTTCTAAATTATGGTTATCATTCCCTTTCTTTTGACCATTTATGTGCTCTTCAATTACTCCTTCTAGAAAATCATCAAGTTGTTTAGATACCTTTTCTGCTTTAGCATCTAAGCCATTGACACGGCTCACCCATGCAAGCCATGGAATATAATCCCCCATGTTGATAACACCCAACAATTCCATTACCTCCCCCAGAAGCTCCTTAAAATTCCTCCCACTTTCCCCTTCCCCTTCACCATACTTCCTTCCCAAGGCCACCCTACATATAATATCCTTAGTAAACTCTGCAAAAGCTTCGCTTAAATTCACAGCTGAAGAAGAACAGGACTGTCTGATTTTCTCAATCAGTAGTTAGGTCCGGTTAATATTTTGAATTAAGTCATTTATTTTTAAAAATATTTTTTTGAAAATTGAAAAAATTGTCAATATTTTTTCAATTTTTGAGAGAAAATTTCTAAATATAATTAATTATTATGTGCCCTAAGGGCACACATTAGCAAAATTTTTAATAGTTTTAGGTTTTATATAAAAAATAATTTGGTATCAAAATATTTTGTTTCATTGGATGAATCTGGGATCCTAACGGAATTAGAGAATTAATAACATTACCATAAATACATATGTCAACAAATTACAATACTATTCTACATTTCATACAAAAAAAAATGTATATAATCTCCTCAAAGATAAATTCCTGGCTCCACTACTAACTTGCCTCAAGAGTAGGCGAACTTTTTTATTTTTTTATTTTTTATGAGAAACAAGAGTAGGGGTAGAGCGAACTTGAATGTGAATTAAGGTCAGCAAATAGTCTTTTGTCCAAACATGAAAATTGAATGTGTGAAGCTCATGAAACCTTTGGGGCTGTTTGTTAATGTTATTCTTGTAACGTTGTTTGTATTTTTTGAAAATACGGATGAGTGAAAAAAATGTAAAAATACGTGTAATGTTGTTTAAAAACTAAAAAATGTTGCTTAAACTACCCTGCCAAACGTCTTCTTTGTGACATAATGTCGGCTTAGGCGATTATGACATATGCCCTCCGTATATATACGGAATGTACCATACATATAGGTTTTGCTCTTTGAAGCTGCAGAGTGCAGATAGAATTGATTGGTATTGCTTCATTCTGATTATTGATTTCATAGACAATGGAATATTTCCCACTCTATGATACACAGTTTATGAAAATTGCTCACTGACATACGTATGAAGAGATAAACTATAAGAGAAAAACCATGTACAATATAGAATTATATTATGATTAGAATAAAGTAAATCTTAAAAGTGTATAAAAATAAAACTTGATAGATTAGAGACACTATTGTAACTTTATCTGACAAGAGAATCACCCAATAACCTCAAGTCAGCATTCACTTGTAAAGTATAGATACCTTGAGCAACCATCAAAGGTCCTTTAATTATTAAGTCAAACAGTACCCCACGGTATAATTTGAATTTCACATGCTATGAAACTTTCAAAACTGACCTAGGGCTAAAATCTATATCATAGAAGATGAGGAAGTAATGGGTCTTTCCTAAGTTAAAATCAAGGTTTTGATCAAGATAATAAAAAAAAAACAATTTTTATTGGTCAAAAGATGATCTTACCATAGACTTGCATGCATAGGACAAATTTAATTAAAAATTAAAAATTAATTTTAATTAATCCTTAAAAAGATTGATTAAAACTTCACCAAGATCTTAAAGATTGATTAAAATTTTAGTGGTTTACATGTAAATACATAATGATAGAAATTCTAGTAGAAGTGACATATGGATTGCACCAAGTCAATCAGGTTTAGGTAAAAAACGAGTTATTTTAAATAAGTTGCAAACAAGTCGAGACAATCGAGTTGCAGGTCGATCCATATTTTTTCACATTAAAAAATATATTTTTAAAAAATATATATTTGTCACTTGGTAAGTCATGTAACAAATTACTTAGTATGAAATGTATTAATTTGGATTTAGATCTACCCATGTTAAGAAAGAGCTTAGATTAACATTTTTTTAATGCGAAATTAATACTTGTACATTAATAATAGAATTGTATAAATCATAGCATTATTAACTAAAACAAAATAGCAAAAACATAGAGGAGTTTAGTTTACCATTTGAAAATCTAATTAAAACAATAAGACAACTATTTCCACACAATATCAACATTCTAAAATAGATAACCGAATTAGAAATGGCCTATTGGATTAGCAATTTAATTTCACATACAATAAAAATAGATAAGAAATTTACTATCATGAAAAGAAATTTCATCCAAACTTTAAAAAAACACGTAAAAACTCCATTAAACTAAGCTTAATGTATCACATCAAAAGATTCAAACTTTAATTACTTTTTTTCATTCAATTCTCTTATCAACTAAGAAGAGTTACCCTTTGTCTAAGGAAAGACAGTGACGGCTCCAAGAACTTTGTTAAGGGGGAGTCATTAAGAAACTTAAATTAATAAAAAATTAATAAAAAGAGAACTTAAATATATCGAGGTATAGACCACAAAAAAAACAAAAACAAAAAACAAAAAACAAAAATTGTTACAATTTCCTTCTACAAGTTTTCAAATTTTGAATTGTTACACGATAGTTCATTACGAGTATTTATTGCCAATATGGGTAGCTATCACCATTTTATTTTGTTAAATTTGTCTAAATTTTTATTTTATGCACTTAATATTATATATTTGTCATTGTTTTTATAAAACTATTTTAACTAAATTACCAAACTTAACTCATTAGCTCTATATTAATTATTGACACACACAACCACATTCATTCATACACAACATAATTCATTACGTGTTTACTTAACCAATTAAATGCTTGAATAATCACTAACTTTGCAATTTTTTTCCTGAATTTTTCTAACTTTATGACAAAAAGTTATTATAACATTATAACTATAAATACTTATGTACAAATTCTCTCTATTTCCTAATTATTAAATTATACAAAATTATATTATATTTATATTGTACACACAAACATCCACATACACATCATTATTCACACAAATGGCAATATAAAAAAAATAATGCACATAGTCAATATTAGACAGACTTATACATATATAATAAAAATTTATAATAAAGAGTGACATTTACAATTCACAAATACTTACCTCTTATTTTAGAGTAAAAAATACTAGTAATAAAAGTGTATAAGATTTAAGTCAAGGTATGTAAAAATATTTTTAAGAAAAAAATTAATGTATTAAACTAAAAAAAAAATATTTCAATATATATATATATATATATTTTTTTTTTTTAAGTCGGGTACATTTGAGCCCTTAACAAATAGTAGAGCCGCCCCTGAAGAAAGATGATTTACTCTCTACTGGCACATTGTAAATTTTGAAATGATTTGAAGGCTGTTTGGCAAGTTAATTTAAATATATTTTCACATATTTTAAACAACATTACACACATTTTTACATATTTTTTCATTCACACGTATATCAAAAATACACAAATAATATCATTTAAACTACTCTCCTATACACCCTTATTTGTTAGAGTCAACCTTTTTCATGCACCTAACTAAGAACTATCAAATTAAATGATGAAGTTGTTTTTTAGTTTTGATTGAATTCAATGAACACGTCTCTTAGAGGACAATGTAATGAGTGCTTTTGATTGAATTCAATGAACACGTTTCTTAGAGTACAACGAAATCGTTGCACTCATTTCATTGTCCTTTTTTTTAGGGACAGAGTTTATCTTCAACAGTGATGATACAGTTTAAATAAGAATAAATACAGTGATGATACATTCACGTGTCAAATACAGGGCTTAGGTGTACTTTATCCTTCTTGTTTTTACCAAGGAAGTCAATACCGTACCGGAGGCTGTACCGGTTTGGCCACCGGTACGATATATTTCGGATACCGGTCAATACCGGTGTACCGTTTCGGGTTTACCGCTATTTTATATATATATATATATTATATACACACACTAAAATCTCTAGAACCATGGTTATAAGCATATAATATTTCACTTATATTATAGTAAATATAAAAGTTTATCATAAAATATTACCTCAATTCAGAAAAAATTATTCATAGTTTTAAACTTTAGTATTAATTAAAAGGAAAAAAAAACACAATATAAAAAATAGAAAGCTTAGTTGTTCATTGCATACTAAAAAAACAAATAATACTAATAAGTTAGTGTAAATAAGTTATTATTATGTCCTTACAAAAATTCAAAAATTACAAAACTAAAAAAAAAAAAAAAAAAGTTTTTTTTCTGTATCGGCCGGTACGCCCGGTATTGGCCGGTATTGCCCGAAATTGGCCGGTATGGCCGGTACGCGACCGGTACAACCGATATTTTTTCCGGTACAAAATAGAAGTGTACCGGTACCGGTGCACTGACCGGTACGGTACGTACCGGCCGGTACCGGTACGGTATCGACCACCCTGGTTTTTATAGGCTCATATCCAAGTGGTGTTATGGTGGGAAAAAATCAAAGCGGTGTCATTCAGCAAAATAAAAAAAAATCAAAGTGGTGTCATTGACATGCACTTAGTCGAAGAGAGAGAGAGAGAGTTGCTTGCCAAGATTAGAGCCTTAATGCTGACTCTGTTGATAGGAAAACCGTTCATGTTTTCCTTTTGAACTTGAATGCTTATTTGGTGCGTAAAACATTAGTAAATATTTAGATCTCTAATTTTAAAATAACTAAAGCAAACTTATATTCAAATAATATATGTGCGGAATATGATATATAAACAATACTTAATTTGGCAAACTACTTTAACACATAATTAATCATAAACACAGTAACAATTAATGGTTAAAAAGTAAGGGAAGAGAGATGGTTGAATAAGAAGTCTATGATGGTTGAATAAGAAATCTGGGGTTCAATTCCCGCCTACACCAAAAACTGATTGGTGTATTGGTCTGATAATAAAGAGCTATCATCAGGAGCGGACGTCAAACTCTTTCTAAAAAAAAAAAAAAAAACTTTGGGTGATCAAACCAATGATAGAAATAAAAGATTAGTGAAATCTAAAGCTTAGTTTGGATTCAGCTTATTGTAGCCACGTTTTGAGATTATGCGTTTTGTAGCTTTTCTTTTTTTTTTTTTTTTCTTCAACGCGCATGAATAGTAACCGGTACTGTTCATGCACGTTATTTCACTGTGCAGGGAGACCAATTTCACTGTTTACGCACTGTAGCTGCACTGTTCACGCATTGTTCATGGGACCCACAAGCACTTTATTCAGAAAAAAAAAATATTAAAAATGGGTCCCACAGCACTATTCACACATTTAAAAATTATTTTGCTACAGTGTTTTCAGTTTTCAGTTTTCAGCAATAAGCTCTATCCAAACGGACCCTAAAATAATCTCTTTTAAGTAATTCTATAAAACTCATGTAATGCTTGTTTCAATTTTAGAAATAAATTACCAAGTGGGGAAATCGGTTACACTAACTCACATGTTATGAGATTTGAAGTGGAATAAAAAAAGGCAAAATTAAAGACTATTAAAATTTAGAAGCATCTATTCATGTGATTTCACCAGACTCACGTAACGTCTATTAAGTAGAGAAATCAGTTACACTAACTCACTTGTTATAAGATTTAATGTGGCATAAGTAATAGCAAAATTAAAGTATATTAAAATTCAGAAGCATCTGTTCACGTAATTTCATCAAACTCATGTAATGCCTATTCGACTGAGTGGAGAAATCAATTACGCGGACTCACTTGTTATGAGATTAAACGTGGCATAATTAATAGCAAATGAAAGCATATTAAAATTCAAAAGTATCTATTTACATGATTTTATCAGACTTATGTAACGCCTATTCAACTAAGTAGAAAAATCAGTTATACTAACTCTCTTGTTATGAGATTCAACGTGGCATAAGTAATAGCAAAATTTAAGCCTATTAAAATTTAAAAGCATCTATTCACATAATTTTATCATACTCATGTAACGCATATCCAACTAAGTGAAGAAATCGGTGTCTTGAACTACAATTCGGTTTTCTCTTAAAATACAAATCCAATTATCACAAAATTTTAGGAGCATGTTTTCTGAGTGTATTTTCGATAAAGATACTAAAAATTTATGATTTTATTCAATCAAACAGGGTGTGTTCCGTGTGTAACCCGAAGGAGCTTCTCAAGTCGAAAAGCATATTACACCTAACATATCATTGATATAAATTGTAAAGGAGGCATTAGGCATACTAAAACAACCTATATAACTCCACCAATTTCAGAAAGCATTTATTTTATATTATTTTATTTGTTGAGAAAAACCAACTTTAGAAAACATAGTAATAAAAAATTGTGAGATTTTCAGAATGCCTCTTTCGGAGCTTAATCAACAAAAACCAAGGATGTCTTGCGCTTCCCAAAACACCTCCCCACTTGTTCCAATTGTCCAAATCACCACCAGTTTTAGCTTCTCATTTTGCTTCCCTCCACAAACTGAAAAACTCAAGACCTCCGGTGATGGTCCACGCTACTAGAGGATTTAGACCTCCAAGGTCTAAATCCTCTCACACACACAAAAAATGCTAGAGAGAGAGAGAGAGAGAGGATGAATTAGTGAAAGGGTTGTTTAATGTTCAAATTTTGTGTGTGAAGAAAAATTCTCAATGGGGGTTTTGTAGCCACACCCCATTGAGGGGCTAGCTAAAAATCAACCTAGGAGTCATGCCCGAGCATTGCTCCATATGGCTATTACCAGCCACCCGTGTGATGCTGATTCTCATGCTTTACACCGAATAAGTCTTGCTCGAGCGAGATCTTTCATCTTAGTTTCAACTGTCATTCAAAACCCTACTTAGAGAACCTATATAAAGTACATTAAACATGGTTTTTCCAAAGTTTGAGAGGCAGTAAAATCCCAGGGTTAGTGAGAGAATAAATTGTCTCCTTCTCTTGGGTTTGAATGAGAAAACCTCACTAGTTTGTTATTTATACTTGTGATCCAAATGAGTTCATAGACATCTTCAATGAGATGCCATGTTAGAGAATCTAGTTCATGAAACAGATATGCCGTTCTAAACTGATCCTATTGAAGAAAACCTTAATTTCTAAAGCTATAATGACATAACAAAAAATAGATAGTACAATAATAGATAGTAAAATCCGAGAGACATCTTTGTAAAGGAAAATACTAAATTTAATACAAGTTTTACAACATAAAGCTTACAAATTGGTACAATAGTGAATGTGATTTGTGGTTTCACTACCTAGTAATAAATGTTTGAATAACTTTTTTTTTGTGATTGGTGACATATCAATTTGTAAGCTCTATGTAGTAAAATTTGTAATATACCTAGTATCACTCCTTTGTAAAAGCCAAGTACTTCAATACCAATTATTATGATTCAGGTTTTGGTTTTTGGTGACAGGATGTCTGTGAGTAAAGGAAGGGCCAAACCATACACAAATGTCAAAACGATCCCGCCATTCTCTTTCACAACAAAAATTATCAATCCTCACAAAATTTGATTTGAATAAACATTTTGGTAACCACTAAACCCTTAATAACACAGTTTTTACATTTGGACTATGACAAAAGCAGATACAAGAAAAACCAAAAATACAGAAGAGCAACCCTATTACACCAAAATTATAGGAAGAAATTTCTTCCCAAGAGGAACTGCATATTAGCATGCAGTTTCCAAGCCATACACTATTTACGGGATTGGAAGCAGCAAAGCATGAAATGGCCGTTACATTAGTCTTAGTTCATATTCACCAGCCATCGTTATGTATCTCACCCATGGAAGAGACTGGTATCCACTTTTTTCAATAATTTTAAGATACCGAACCTGACAAAAAGCCAAAAAGTCAATTTATATGAGCACATTAATTATGATCAATCGTATTTCAAACATTGCATTTATTACTACCAAACCAGACAGCGAAGACAGAATGATTCATATATAATCTCATTTGCCCCAATTTGTGCTACCTCTAACATCCAAAAATGAAGATTAATGTAATATTATCCTACAATTTTGTTTTTAAAAATGTTCATCCTGTGAACTATGATCATTTTTCCCTTTTTGATAGATATGATAGGTTTTGAATTTATAACATCTCTATGATGATAGTTTCTTACCATCACACCAAGACACCAATAGGTTTCTTTAGTAAGCGAGATTCGATCCTAATTCAACGACTAGGGACTTACCACATGAGACTAACTGAAATCCATATGATCATATTATTTCTTAATCGTAAAGAATTCTACACCACAAAACATGGCTAATCCAGTAGCTTCTCATAGGGTGCGGCTTGTGTCCAGTGGAAGTTTCCACTGGACACGTTGGATTGCGGACACGTCCACTCTTGGACACATGTCTGAATCCTGACGTGTCCAGTGGACATTGGACACAAGCCCTTCCCTTTCTCATATTGTTTTCCTTCAACTTGGCATACATGCAACCATTGCATGAAACTCAAAGTTCTCCACACCATTCACCCCACCCAAAATTTGTGGGATATCCTCTCTCAACAAAAGTCCAACATAGAACAAACCATTACAATACTGTGATCCTCCTTTACAAGTCCTTGCTATTTACTATATATTGAAAAGCAGCAATAGAGAGTGCAACTCATGTACATAAGGAGAATAAAGAAGAGGTAACCCAAAGAATACGACTCAATCCTTGTTAGTTCCTCAGTTATATCCTCAGTATTAAATATACATTACACAATCTTGACCTTTGTGAGCGTAGCCTACTATAGTTTCATCATATTAGACATTACTACTCTTCTTTTGGCGTTGATTTAAATTAATAAGAAAGCACCAAGCTGAGGCAAATAACAAGAATCATGTCTCTTGTCAAGCAAGTAGAGACATGCAGAAACACATACCTGAATCCCTGAGACAGTAAAATATGGTATCTCAAACTTCACCCTGATGGGAGCTTTTCTTTCTGGAGCAGCTTCTTCAGCTGTTATACTGGGGAGGCTGAACTCTGCCCTCAACATATACTCCTAAAAAGCCCAAGGTTATGAACAAGTTTAACAATAGAAAAGCATATTGCATTATTACACCGTTGGCCCACTGATAATGGCAAGCATACAATATGAATTTGAGCTGTAGACCAGTTCCTACCTTATTACCAGGAAAAGACTTGATTTTCCAAATCAAGGCATCATTCTCAGGAGCATATGTAGCAGATCCCATTGATGTTCGGATATTAGGATTTGTAGCATCAGATGGCACAGGCAACTCAATTTCAACATTTGTTGCAGTACTGTATAAGAAAGTAACCAGGGATTAATATCGGAAACTTTGGTAATGGTTATGAAGAATTCCTAGAGAACAATTAAATCAAATGGATTCTAAGGTGACACTTTCATCGTCCCATAGGCATTAAACTACGTTGTTTTTGCAGAGCATTTAAAGACCCAACTCCACTATGCGCTCCTTTTAATAGACTAAACACAAACAAAACAGAGGATTCCACCCTAACACAGAAGAAAGGATTCACCATCAATAGAATGATAATAATGTGGCTGTTATAATCTCCTAAAGTCCTTAAAAGTAATTTTCTACAGAATAGACCGCATAAATCATTCCAAATGCTGTACTGGGCACAAAACTCAAAATGGTGAAATGCACCAATTAAAAAAGTTGTACCCAGTGCACAATGCCCCCATTTTTGCAGAGTCTGTGAAAGGCGAAATGTACCAATTGCAATCTATTATATGAATTTGTCAATACATGAAGCTTGTATCCATTGACTATGAATAAACAACAATATGAGATACACTACATAAGTACTATTATTTGAATTTACTTCCATCAAGCTTCCAAAATCAATATGCCTCAAAGGTTCTAAATTTTAAGCACCTATTTGTAATCTTCTGTTAGCCAATAACAGGAAATACAAAATTTTCAAGCCCAAAAAAGCATTTGGCAGGGTGTATTAAAAGCTACATTCAGAAATGGGGGAGGCTTTGCAGCAATTGCTGCATATAGGGTAAGGTAGCAGCCAAAGAGAAGTGACATGACCAGCTTAACCCATGATTTTCTGTCACTTCTCTTTGGCTGCCACCTTACCCTTTATGCAGCAATTGCTACATACAAGGTTGCAGCAAATCATGTCCCTTGAGAAATTGCCTAGAGAAAGAGCAATTTTTATATTTCAGGAAACATCAAAAACTTATTTTCTGCCTTTTCAAATATGCAGGCCCATTAACCATTGAAAACGGGCAAAAATGAGTTCAAAATATTGAAATTTAGGATCATTCCAAAATAATTTCTGAAATTGAATTCCATTTTCATTTCTACAAACAAGAACAGGGCCTTATTGGATAAAAAGTGAAAATTACCTGCGCTCCTTAAACTGGCTCCGAGCTTTCACCGTGAATTCAACACGACTTCTAGAATGCCTTTCAACCTGTGCTTCCACCCAAACGAGAGGTTTCACCTGAAACCATAAATAAAATATTAATAAAAAAATTTGAGCTTAGAGACTCAAATTCTGCAAAAGCGAGTATAAAGTGAAATCAAGACTGGAGCTCAACCACAAGACAGAATGCAATGTGATCAAACAGATTCAAGTCCATCTTAATGGCCAATGGCAGGAACAGATTAAGGAACACAGCAATTGAATATCATTAAACTTTAATTTGGAGCAAGCAACTTCAACTTAACCTGAGTACTAAGCCTATATGTCATCAGGTCAAAAGATCCATCTGGGGGTATGAAGGATATAGTTCGGTCATTTTCAAATCGAGCCAATCGCACACACCTAGCAGAAATAAGATTAATATGCTTGAAACAGGAATAAAAATAACACCATCTTAACTTGGAAAGCCTTCAACTAAGACCATAAGTTTCATAAACCACAAGAGAAATAGAACTAACAAGATAAGCATACATACTGATGAAACTTAATATCATCCAGATCAATGGCTTTTCCTTTTGCTGTTCGACCTTGAGCCTCCAGCAGTAACCTATCATTTAGGCCAAGCTTGCACTCAGGCATACCACTACAACAAATGAAGTATGGTTAGTTGGATCTTTAATAGGAGATAGAACATATGCTCATGGACTAACATATATGCCCTGTAAGTTTCATACAGCGTTCTTCTTTGATCTAAAGAGATTTCATAAAACATTATTATTTTGTTAAACAATTTTGCTGAGCATTTCAATGATTTTTCTCAGACTACAACATGTCCCTCTTTACATTCATCTACAATTCAGTAATTTGGGGTCTCAAAAATTACTAAGAAAAGGATAAATTATGCACCTTAAAAATGCTCTCATTTTTAGTGCCCCAACAACGTCTGAACGTATGATTTGCCCATTGCTGTTGACAAGTATATTGACACTCTCCACCACGTCCAAGAAAACCTGATTTATAATGAACCAAGCCTCCATCACATGTCACATTGCAGCTCAATTAAATAACAATAAGATGCACAAAGAAATCAACCTACTTCATTCTTTTTGTACCGTATCCCTTCACTACGCCAAGAAACTGCATTCGTCACAGCCATGGGAGGACGCTGTGTCACTTCCATTCTATAAGCATCAGTCTTGATAAACTCACTAAGAATCGTCGCTTCAGTGAATTGCGGGAACCCAAAGTCCATCATTTCATCAAGCAATTCATACTGCCAAAACCACAAGGCATGATCACTATAAACACATACAATATTTCGACTTAGAATGTGTTCTCATTCATGTTACCTTACCCTTAAGGCCTATTTCGTTTAGCTTATTACCGTTATACCATTACACGATAAACAAAATAAGTTAGTCCAAATGCACACTAATTCTCGTAATCAATTCTATCACAAAGGAAATACAAGCAAAACAATAATAATGCAAATACAATAGTTCGACTCAAAATCACTTATACAATATTTTGACTCGGAATTTGTTCTCATTTATATTAGCTTTTCCTTAAGGACCGGTTTAGCTAAAGCTTATTTCATTTTAAAAGCTTCGCCTTTTACGCAATAAACAAAATAAGCACTAATTCTTGAAATCAATTCTAACAAATGCTCTTACCACAACTACAAAATTGTCTCTGAGAGATTCCTCTTCTAACTCTTCAAAGTAATGCTTAAACACCTGCAACAAAAACGAATACAAGTCACAACAACAATAACAACTCGGTTCGAATCGAATAAAATTATAAAAAAAAACGAAACGCGGCTGGCTTTTACTCACATCAACAATACGATGCAGAAAGAGCAAGAGGCTCGCGGCATTGCAATTCTGCCTCGAGGCAGACATCAAGTAAACGTTACTGTGCTGTATAAACATGTAGGTCACTCCGTTCTCGTACATCACCGGATCTTGCGATTGCGGATCGTCCTGCAAAATAACCAAAATTATCAATCGATAACTAATCGCATATCCAACTACGCCATAAGTTGAAATTCTATTGTGGAGCGGACGCGATAGGTTGAAATTGGGAAAAAAAAGGAAATATTGACCTCTCTGTCGAGGAGATTGGCGAAGAAGCGTTCGGCCTGAGCTGCGGTAACGTCGCCGCGGTAATCGCGCCATATCAAGATACGGCCTTTTATGTCTAAAAGAAAAAGTGCCGAGGCGGCACCAGACATTTTTTTTTTTCGGGTTTGTTTGTTGAGATGATCCAATTCCAAAAAAATATTTGTGTGATATTTTTGTTGTTGCGAAAGGGGGAATGTGCGCGTGCGCATTTAATTCTTTGTTGTTTCTTTTATTACCAAAAAAAAAAAAGGATCTTTCGGTCTTCTTCGTCTTTTTTTTGTGTCAGAAACGTTTACGAGAGAGAGAGAGAGAGAGAGTCTTTGTTGTTGTGTATGGGTTGGTTGGTCCAGTGGGAAATGGATTGTGAGAAGTCAGAAGGTGTTTTCTTGCTTCGTAGCGCACGTGCGAGGCGAAAGGAGTCGGTCTAATTTATTTTTTGAGGTGGAAAGGTTGGGATTCTATATGGGCCAGTTTAAGCCCACAAATCGTAATACAATTAAAAGGAACCAAAAAAAAAAAAAAAAGTTTATACCTTATTTCAAATTAGGTCTTTAATTTTTAGTTTTGTTAATTATTGTCTTAAAATTGCTTCAATTCCATTCATCTTATATTATTATAGAGAGTAACAGAAAGAACGACAAAACTAAAAATGAGAAATTGTTGTTAAAACTTAACTAATTATGATATATATATATATATGGGTTGTGTTAACAGGTACTGTAAGGTGCCCGTTAATAGCAATATTTTTATATTTTTTCTGACAAAAGTTTTTGTCTTTATTCACTTTTACGTCAAATTTTTAACTTTTTAAGTACCATATGATCTTTTTTACTATTTTTCTGTCATTTTTCTTGTCATTTTTCACCTTAACAAGCATTAAACTTAACAAATCCCTATATATATATATATAATTTTTACTTTCACTCTTTAAAATAAAATAAAAATCTCTCTTTAAATCAAGCTTTCTCTTCAAATTAATTATAAAGACGTTATAGGTGAAACCCAAAAGTTTTATTAATGATTTCTTATTCTTGTTTGGACGTTTCTCCATCAAAATATTAAAATGAATAATAAAAAAATAAAAATAAACATAAGTTATAATTTATTTCATAAATTTTTAATTTAAATTTAAAAAATTAAGAATTTAAATAACAAAAATAAAGAATATATGACTTAATATGAAACTTGTGAAGTTTATCTTCATTTATCCAAATTTTTCTCTCCCTACTTCTTTGTAGTCTTAGAAAGTAAAAGAAATCAACTTGCATTTTTTTCACGTAAAATTCAAACTTCTCAGATCTATGGATTATATTGTAGTAGGATTTTTTTTTTTTTTATTCATGCCTGGCTCTTGTCACAATCCACCCATTCTTATCTCATAATTTTTTTCATACCTTCATTCCTTCTTTTCCCTTTCCTTTCCTTATTATCCATTTTTTTTAAAAATCCAATATGGATGCTTCAACGAATGTGTTATGGAAAAGTTTCACCTTTCTAAAGAAGATAAAGAGGTTTGGCCGTTAGCTCTCAGGAAGCGGCTCTCTCTAACAACAAGCCCAATTTAGTCTTCTATCAAGCTACAAACCAATAAAGACTTTAACAAGGAAGCTTTTAAATCCACTCTTCAACAACTTTGGTGCTACTCACATGGTGTAACTATTAAAGAAGTTGGGAATTATTATTTCTAGCCATCTTTGTTATGGAGGAGAACATATCGAAATTCAAGACAAAAACCCTTGGTCTTTTGATAAAAATACATATTTTATCAAAACATTTCAATGGTGATCGTAGCCTAGTAATATTCCTTTCCAATGTTCTCCTTTCTGGATTCAGGTTTTTAACATTCCAATTAAACATATAAATAGAGCTATTGGTACTCGTATAGCTAATGAAATCGATACTCCTCTTATGGTGGATGCCCCTAACAATAGTCTAGCTTAGGAACCCTTTCTTTATATCCAAATTTATATTGATATCCTTTGATGAGAGAAAAAACTGTTTATATTGAAGATGTAGAAGAAGGGTGGATCTTTTTCAAATATGAGAGGCTACCTATCTTTTACTAACTTGAAACTTGAACAATTTTCACCCTAAACTCCAAGAACTTTGGGTATGAAAAGGTGCCAAAGTGATAATCATACTATGACATTATATTGCAAATGCCAAAATATAATAAGATAATACAACAATAATGCTATCTGTTTTGTTTTGTTTTTTTTTTTTTTTTTTTTTTTTTTTTAAGGATTAATGCTATCCTTTGTGCCCATATCGTATTTCAAACATCCTCCCCAGCCATGGTCTACGCATTTAAAAAATATATAATTAAATAATTCCAATTTCCAAATACACCGTACAATTATAGAGGCTTCTATATTTGTAAGTCTAGCCCCTAAATCCAGTCGGCCCTACAAGTAACAATATGGGCTTAATATATGGCTTACGTTGAGTTATATTAACAAGTACACAAATCTGTGCCCATTTGCTTATATATTCCTTCCAGCCCAAGTTATTGAAGGCAAGATACAGACCAGCCCAATTTTTTAAAATTTTAAATTTTAAATAAAATAAAAATAAAATTCTGTGTCCATTTGCTTATAGACTATATTCCCAAGAACCAGAAAATTCATTGCCTACCAATAGGAAAAAAAAAAAACACCCAGCAATTAATATATAAGAAATCGCCAGCCAGCCAGTTATCAATAACAAGCAGAGTAATATAAGAAAATCAGATGGGCTAAGTGTCTCAGGTAGCTAGGCTAGGTTGCCCAATTAATGTGCCCATGAAATGGAACCTCAATGATAATTGTGCCATCCCCTTAAACAAAAACTGCTGGATTGGAACAACAAGCAGATACATGCATGCAAAATTTCCTTCTAGTGCTTCAAAGCTTGGAAGTTGGAACCAACTTAACACCAAAAATAGTAGTAATAGAAAGAAATACACAAGGAATAACAATTAATTTATTTCAAAAGATACAAGTACCCACGTACCCCAACAGAGAACCTTAGAGCATCCACATTGAATAGGGCATATGGCAAATGTAAGCCCAATTTGCAATTGAAGCCCAAAAATAGCACTCCATCGATTATGCTAAAACCCAACAATTGCAAATTTTTTTGCAATTCAACTACAGTGTAATTCTAAATGTAGAATACACTGTAGCTGAATGGTAAATGAAAATAGTATTATTTAATTCTCTCTCTCTCCTCCTTTTTATTAAAAAATTCCTATTCTTTCTCTCTCCTTTCTCTCTCTCTCTCTCCCGTTATTTCTCTGATCTCTGTTCCTTCTCTCTTCAGTCTTCAGACCCAAAACCATCTGTTCCTTCTCTCTTCAGTCTTCAGACCCAAAACCCAGAAACACCACACCACGGCGAGACACCACACCACGGCGAGCCACCACACCACGGCAGATCGGCCTGGCTAACGGCGGCGACGTGGCTTGGTTTCTCTCTCTCTGGTTGACGGCGGCGACATGCATCGGCTATTCTTTCTCTCTCCTTTCTCTCTCTCTCTCCCGTTATTTCTCTGATCTGTTCCTTCTCTCTTCAGTCTTCAGACCCGAAACCCATATTTCTCTGATCTGTTCCTTCTCTCTTCAGTCTTCAGACCCAAAACCCAGAAACACCACACCACGGCGAGACCACACCACGGCGAGCCACCACACCACGGCAGATCGGCCTGGCTAACGGCGGCGACGTGGCTTGGTTTCTCTCTCTGGTTGACGGCGGCGACATGCATCGGTGTTGGTTTGGATTGATTGGGTTGGATTTTTGGAATGCTGTGTATTTTTGGATTGGCTTGCTGTGTATTTTTTTTTTTTTTTGGTGGTGTTGATGATCGGAGAGGGTGGTGTGGATGGTCTGGGTTTTTTTTTTTTTTTGGGGGTTGTGTTGTTTTGGTTGTGGTTTTTTTGTTGGTGTTGACAGAGAGGGTGGAGGTGGTGTTGTTGTGTTCATGGTGTGGTTCTGGAATAGAAAGAAAAAATAAATAATGTGTTTTTATAGTAGATGATGGTGATTGTTTGATATATTATTTTATTGGGTAGAAATAATATTTTAATAAGTAGGATAGGAAAATAAAAGTTTGGATGTGGAAGTGTTGTAAAATTGTATTGTATAATTGATAAAGTGATTTTTTAAATGGTAAAATAGGATAGAATTAGAAAAAATGAATGTGGATGCTCTTATAAAGAAACAGTAATATAGCTTTACATGCCCTTTCATCACTTGCACCATTTTTATTCCACCAAAAAACTCTTACCCTGTAAGACAGACTTGTAAAACACCAACAAAGGCAAACAAAGCAAAGACATAAAGCAAAACATAAAAGATAAAGAAACCCATTTCAGATCAATAGCCCACAAAGGCCTCTCTTTCTATGGCCTCCAACTTCTCCACTTCAGTACCCCTACGCTCCTCTTGAGTCCTTCCACTGCCTTCTTGGGTTCTAGCTGTAACCTATCTTCCAGTTTCCTGTGCTTTTTCCTTCACATTGTGGCCCATCTCCCTAGCTCTCTAATTATAATAACCAACCGTGTCCTGCACCAGCCGCTTTGCATAATCCATGTGCTCCGGCACCCTTGTTTGACGCAGATAGTTAGCTATACAAGACAGTGAAGAAAGCCCTGTGATTCCAAAAGCTCCTGAGGTTAAAAATCCAGCCACGGCCAAGCCAATGACTATTGCTGCTGGGACAAGAACAGGGCTGAAAATCACAAGCAGTGGGGTTGAAACAGCTAGGCCTATGAGTGTCCCAACAATGTGAGACCAGCAAAGATGAGAAGAAAGCCACCAATGGGTAAGAGAGTCACAACTGCTAGTACTTTTGAAGCTGAAGGACCCTCTTGATTATTTTCAGAGAACATGCCTTTCATGGCATCACCGGGGCGTTGGTGGTGTTGCTGTTGTGGTTGATAGTGATGTGGCTGGTGGATCTCAGCCATTGTTTAGGGGTTGCTTTTTTTAAGCTTTTTGGTTTGTGGGATTTGCAGTGTTTTCAAAAATTGTGTATTGAAGAGGTGAGTGAATGAAATGGAGCTAGGGGTTTGAGAATTTTATGGAGAGGGTGGGTTAGACACGTGGGGATCAGTCAGTACACTTGTTTGATGAATGGGGTTTGCATGGGAAACATGTCGGTTAAGATGGATTTTGTTGTTGGTTTCTAATGGGTTTGGTGATATAAATGATGATGCTTATGCAATTTTGGAGCTTTGTGGTTGTGGCAGGCCGGCTCAATGCATGATGCAACGAGGGCAACCGCCTAAGGCCCCCAAATTTAAGCAATAAAAATATCTTTTTTCCATTGTGAGATTAATTAGGCCTCAAATATTAACTAACAAAAGTAAAAGGAAGCCCTCAAATTTAAGTAATAGAGATTTTTTTTTTATCATTGAGAATATTAATAAAGTCTCAAATATTAACCAATAAATTGAAAGTATAATTAATTTTTATATAAAAAATTAGAAAAAAAAAACATTGAATGTGCAACTAAAATGTTCGATTCTTTATGTGAGTCATTAATCTCCCACGCCTAGAATCTGAAAAATCACACTCTCCCTCTCTCTCAACAAAACAAAACAAAAATCAAAAAACAAAAAAATAAGAATAAAAATCAATCTCAAACCTCAAACCTCAAATATTTTTAATGAATTGTTGGAGAGTGACTTTTTCATATGTTTCTTAGCAGCGCATTGGACCCTCCTCTCCGTTGAGCGTTGCCCTCCTTCAGGTTTTTGCACTTCTCTAAAATGTCTTATTCTTGCTTACTTATGTCATTATTTGGTTCTGGCTACTTTGTCTTATTTTCTCAGAGTGTTTACTTGGTTGTTTGATATTTAATTGCTTCACTGTGAAGCTTTAACCTTCTGACAAAGCATAGGCGTGTCAAATTGGGTTGGACTAGGGTCCTTGGGAAATGTGGTAGCATAGTAATCTCCAACCACTCATCACTACATACTTATCTCTTAGGGTTTTTTTTTTAGTCAAAAAAAGTTTTAATTTTTTAAATAAAATTTTACGTTCAATATCTTCTTTGTTTCTATGTATATATTTATATATATTTTTTCGGTTTCTTATTATAATATTCTAATTGTTAACAAAACAATTAATTTTGTGAATAAAAAAATGTATAAATAATCAATTATGCCACAAAAAAATAAGTTGATTAGTTATATTGAAGAAAATATTAAGGAAACTTGAATACAAAATATTTTCCAATAACTTTGTATCTTAAAAGGCAGGAAATATATATTTAAATAAAAATTGATATAAAAGGTTAAATAAAAATTTTATTAATTAAATATTATGATATAAGAAAAGGCCCCATATAACATTTTTGTCTTAGGCCCCAAAATATATTGAGCTGGCCCTGGGTTGTGGTCATCGGCTCACCTCTTAGTAAATTGAACCGTACGGTTTAATGGATCAAAAGTGATGTTGTCGCACTGTGAAAAAAATACACATGATGATCTTTCTGATGGACAAAAATTAAATTTTTAGATCTTAGGTAGTAAAGCTTAAATCCATAATGTGATAAAACTAGAATTCACCAAAAAAGAAAATTGATAAAAGTTAGTGTTTATTGATAATAGTCTAATTTGCTTTTGACGACTATAAAACTTATAAATACTAAGAAAAATGTCTAAAACCTTAATTCGCACTAATTACATAATTAGGTGACAAAGTACCAAAATTTACCAAAAATAGCAAAATTGAGTTAAATGCAGAATCATAAACTACTGATTTTAAGGATCGTTTCAAAACAAGCGAGACCTTATTCTGACTTTTAAGTAAAAAGTTATTAAAAAACAAAAATGACTATAAACTGCATAATCGCAGTTTTCGAGGCTTAAATTGAGGAATTTGCCATTTTGAGAGGATACCTCATAACAAAGCAATGACTATTGCTCAAAGGCCATTTCACTTCAACTTGTTAAATTTCATGCAATTCCAACTTTGTCGCCCAAATGATTTCTACTAGTATCTTTTTGCTTTGCGTAATATTAATTAGGTGCTCTTGAGACTCTAGAAATGCCATGATGGTATGTTCTACATCAAAAAGAACTTCGATGTATTATCCAAAATGTGATGTTGGTCAGCACCAGCCTACAAAGAAAAATTCACACATATAACTTAACATTTGAGATTGATGATGCAATAAATTGTTAATGAGTTAATTGTTCAATCACATAGTCGCTAAGGGTATCTAAAAAATGAAAGACTTACAGAGTGCACCAGTGTAGTGCCAACCAAAAACTCTTTGAAAGTTAAGTTAGCAACTCAATGATTTCCAATGACTCTAAAAGTATGAGAGAATTGGAAAATTCTATGTACCTTAGAGAGGAGAGATACTTGGTGCTTATAGAATGGTATAAAGCTAACCAAGTTTTTGTGAATTTAGGCTCTTTCCTTACAAGGTACATGCATAGTGGCATAATGGAGTTAATATCCCGAGATCTTGGACCTAACTTCCCATACTTAGAAGATATAAATGTCTAAAAGGATCCTTAAGTATGGTGTACAAGTTCTTTCTATATGGAGATAGTGAAGCAGAGGATATGCATGTGGCTTGGAGGACTAAGTGTAGAGGAATGTCTGTCGAGCCATGTTCGTTCGTCGCAATGGTGTATAGGATGAGTGGGTGTAGGATGGATTGAATTGCAGGGTACTAGGCATGGATACCTGATGATGCTCGCGTACATGATGATCTAGTGCGAGACATGATGACTCTCACGTGTTTAGTTTATTTTGTCTTGATGAAAATATTCCCTATCAGAGATAGTACTCAATCTTGATATTGAAAGTTTCACCGATTTTTTTCACATTTCAACTAAATGAGTGAGATATGAAAAATTCAGTTAATTCTTTTTGTGTATAGCATGACTGTAAAAACGCAAAGAAATTGGTAAAGAATCAAAGAAACTTTCGGTGTCAAGAAAATTGGCATTGGGTGGCCAAGCTTTGGCATTGGATGGTTGATTTAGGTGTTGGCTGGCTAAGAATCGGAGTTGAGCAGTTGAGTTTAGTCCTTGGGTGGTTGATTTTGGTTGTTGAGTGGTTGAGCTTGGCCATTGGATGGTAATTTGGCCATAATGTGGCCAATCTTTGTATTTGAGTAGCCAATCTTGGTTGTGTGATGGTGATGACCAATCTTAATAGAATTAATGGTCGTCAATCTTTGATTGTTAGATTTGGAGTGTGTGGTTGTAAATTAAAAAATAATAAAAGTAAATAAGTAGTTTTTTAGTTAAAATTTAGCGAAAAATGCTGATGTGATTTGTTGGCATTTGAGCCCGTTGGCAAGGCCCAATAGACGCAGCCCACATGGGCAGCCCATTGCCTTAAGAGTTTTTTATGTGCACACTATATAAGTGCACTATTCCATTTATTTCAAATGATCAAACTTCAACTCTATAGACATGATAAATCAAATTTAGCCTTACTTATTCACTTCCTTCCCTTTTGTATCAAAAATTGAAGTGTCATTCTATCTTTTGGTTTGGCAAATCATTAAATTAGAATGAATAATAATCGATACCTTTCAGTTAAATTCTTCTGGGCTTGAGCAAACTTGCTTGAACCCTTAATACTATGGTATTGGGTAAGCTTGGGGGCTTAATGTTAGAGCCCAGTACCGTAGTACGTTTGTGTATTTTGCTTCGTCCAGGTATATATGCAGTGTGGGCTGCTTTGGTGTATGTTTTGGCCCAATGTTAATCAAATATTTGAGCAATTCGATACTCGCTAAAAACTTAAAAAAGTTTTGAAGTGTCACGTGGTGAAGTATTAGGTACCTAATCAATTTTGATGTAGCCTGACTGACGCAACATCTAGTGATATAACATGATGTAACTCTCGTTGTTAATGTTGTCTCTTTGTCCAAAAAAGGGAATTTTCTGTGTCTTCTCTGTAAAAAGCTAGCAGGATTTGAGTTGAACAGAAAAAAGAATATTGCTTAGAATTCCGATGTGAAAGGCCGTATTCCCAGAACTCAAGAAGAGAGGAAAGTGATTTATTTATTTATTTTTATAAATAGTATTTCCAATACATCATGTCCACTCTTCCATCATGACAGTGTGTTTAATCCCACAGCTTCGGGCAAACATTTTTGTTAGTGTCCACTTCAAAACAACACGAATTTAATTCTAAATTGTTACTTTCATAAGTTATTATTAAACTGGTTCCTATGTGCAAAACTGCAAATCCTCAAATTTTAGCTAGTTAATTTGTAGTGATTTGGCTAAGGATGGTAGGACAATTTGTTTTCCACTTTTGACTTTTAAGCCTCACAATCTCAACCTTATCATAAAATAAGCAAGGAAAATGTATAGGTGAAAGAAACATTGTCAATAAAAAATAGAATAAATATATGGTTGTAAAAAAGAATAAACATTTGTTATATAAAAGAACAATTGTGCCTAAAAAATGAGGTTTAAAAAAGTTATATCTCCATATTATTTTCATGTTTAAGTGCTTTGGTAATCGAATACTAATTTGTCAAAAAGTATTGCATAGTTGATAATTAAGAATTAAGGCATTGCTCAAAGAAAAAAGCATATGCATTTCTTTTTAATCAGTAGTATTAGTGAGTCATTTTCATCAAGTAAGAATAACCTTAGCTCTATAAACACTTTGTGCATGCATGATTAGATCCCTCCTCTCAAGTTCAAGGGTCCAAAACTAATCAGAATATGATACTTATTATTTGGAACAAAATCATAATCTTATATCTTCCTAACAAGATCCTTGTGTAATATCTTCTTATATAAGAAATGATTTTGTTAATGTGTGCACTAAGGGCACACAATAATAAATCACTTTTAGAAATATTTTTTCGGAAATTGAAAAAGTATTGACAGCTTATTCAATTTTCGAGAAAATATTTTCAAAAATAGAAAGTTTAATGTGTACTCTAAGGACACATATTAATCAGACCCTATAAAAAATGTGTATTTGACTTCATGAAAGAATCCTCAAAGGTAGAATATGTCTTTAAAAAAATGGGTCATTTCTTTAACCCATAATCTTGTGTTTCTTTATAATCGCGTTGATAGCAACGATCATGGCAATAATCATTGGCAATCTGACGAAAACTACTTTATGTATAAAATATTAAGGCATTTTTATCATAAAAGAATATATAAAGCAAAAAATATATATATGAGAGAATCACTGGTTTTTAGCCACATAAAACTTGTTTTTAGAACTTGGGCATGTGACCTGGTTCAAAGACTTTAGGTGCCAGTTTATTAAAGTATGGGATGATCAATTGATAAAGATTAGAGGACAATCTATGTTCATGAGTCCTCTAGTTGAGTATGTATATATATATATATATATATCTAGAAGTTGTGAAGTTTGAATAGCTTTGATATTACAAAATTAAACATGAAAAAAAGCATATCCATTGCTAGATTTGAGTCATGATGCACTCGCGGCGCACAAATTGTTTGATGCATGTATATCATTACAATCAATATTGGCATGATTAATTGTACATTTGTTCATTGGATCTGACTTTTCCTTTGATTTAGATCCTAACTCATTAATTTTCTGCTTTTCTAGATATGTTTACATTATCATATGCATAAATGCTTGTTTGACTTGGTTTTCTCAAGGGAGCAACGTTCTTTTCAAATATCTTCCCCCCTTTCAATTCATAATCAAATTTAGAAATGGATTCAAAATGTCTTTGATGACAGAAAGAAAAAAACTTAGGTAAGGCAAAAACGAGTTGTTTTCATGTGGGAAGACAATGACTTGGGCCCATTAGTTTGTCAAGAAGAAATAGGAGGACTAGATAGCTAGTAAGGGCCTTGCTCGGAAAGGAAACCAGCAAATCTTCCTCTTTGGCTCTCTTTGCACTCCCACTGAGTTTTGTGTCCCAATTGGACCTTTCTTTTTATTTTTTTATGAGATTTTAACCCTTACCTTTACCTCTCACATCTCACAAACACTTAACTTGTAAAGTAACTATTGCATTAAAGGTGCATATTGATTATCCCAATTACATCTTAAAGGTGAAGTAAATAGTTATGTTTGTAAGGCCTATAAGGGTTACTAAAAATATTTGCACTATATTAATTTTACAAATTGGCGTATATCAATTATTAAAAAGTAATTCAAACATTTAATATATATATATATATATATATATATTATGTTATTAAATTAACATCAATCACATTTATTATTACATCAATTTGTAAATATTATGCAATAAAATTGGTGCTAGTTTTAGCATCTTCCGATGCAATTAATTTTTTTTTTACCTTTTTGAGATATGTAGAAGGTGGGGGAGAAGATCTGATGCTGCATATAATAAGACTATAAAATATGTGATTACCACTTAGCCAAGGTTATTACTTAAATCCAGAGAATTGTACTGTTACTCTTAACGAAATTTTAGATTTTTCTTTTTCTTTTTATTTACTTGACAAATTTAGTCACACACAATTTGATTGGCCTCTTAAGTCCTAATCTTGGCGGCGTTCCCATATTTATGAAGGAAGGACTATTTGACCCAAAGGTTAATTATTGGCAATATTTTAAATGTTTCCAATAAACAATTTTTTTTTTGTTGAGAAAATCCAATAAACAAATTTGATTCCAAAATCCAAATGCTATAACAATAACGAGTCACTTTAAATTCAAATATGGCATATGCATCATTTTGGATATGTTCTACCGTACGTCACCGTGGGTGTAAATGATGAGTTACATGAACCTATTATTAGGTTTGAAAAGTCTATATAAGAATTTCCTGAAAGATAATTTATTTTATCGAACCATTGGAGAAATCCTATGTAGTCCTACATTCGTTCAACTTTTTTATGCTTTGAAGCATCTCTCTTTTGTGTGCATCTTCTATCACATTGAATTTGAAAAGCCAATTTCCAAAGTAATATCAAGAAAATCTCTCTTGAAAGAGAACAAAAATAATATAAGGATAGTAATAAATTTTTTCTCACCGTTGTTCAATAGATAACTTGTCCCCAACCTCCCCTTTCCTAGCAATAAATATAGCCCCCACGTACTGAGAGTTTCATGTGTACTAGTTAACCAGTATTACATAGAAGTACTCTTAATTGGTGATGAGAACAACAGTGACCTTGGGCCCAATAGCATGCACAGACAATAATTGACAATCATGGATTTAGTTATATTTCACAATAACAGGATGAAGGAAAAATATAGTATATATATATATTTTTTCATCCTTGAAATATAGTCTATATTTTGTTTTCTAGTTTAAAATTAAAAACTCTCCATATTTGAAAATATTTCCTTGTTTTTTCATTCTGTCCACTTTTATTAAGCTTTTTTGTTAGCGTATTTACCAGAATATATATATATATATATATATATATATATATATATATAATATAATATAATATCATCAAGATTCTACTTTTTTTTCTTCCATCATACATATGGAAAATTTTAATGGAAGAAAACAGAAAACAGAAAAAAGAAAAAAGAAATATTAAATATTTTAAATTTTCAAAGAGAAATAGAATTTTTTAGCAAAAAAGAAGGCAAATAGAATTTAAAAAAAAATATTTATTTAAAGACAGATATTGACATTGTTTATATTTCATGAATGAAAAAGAAAATTAGTAGTAAAATATTCAAGAGACTTATTAGGATTGCTCAACTATACTTAATCCAATCAAAACCGTCCAACCTAACTCGACTCGATTTTGCATGGCTTTTGAGTGAAGTTGTAGTGTCTTTATGTTAAAGTCTCTTTCCCTCTCCCTTGTGTGTGTGTGTTTGTTTTTCAAAAAAAAAATTTGAGTGAAACTTCAAAAAGTAATGGGTTTTAATAAATAAAACCAACTGGATTTGGGTCAAAATGTCGAGTTTTGATACAAATTCATAAGTAGAACTTATCCTAGAAAATTAGATTGTGAGGAGAGGGTGCCTAAGAGTTTATATACACATAGTTAAACTTGCATTTAAGCCATGTGAGATACTTGAATCGTAACACATACCATCATGCTCCATAGTCGATGACACTAAGTTGATGGTAACCTTTTGTTGGGTGGCTCCACTCACCTATATATTAGTTATTCAATGGCTTAGAAAAACATTTTAATCTAGCCTCTAAGTCTGCCTCTCTAAGATTTGACCATAAAATCACAACTCATTTGATTTGGGTCAATTTGGGTCATATGTCAGGTTTTTTATACAAACCTATAGGTAGAACTTACCCTAAAAAACCAACTTGTGAGGGGAGGGTGCTCAAAAACTTATATACACATGATTATGAGACACTTGAATCGTAACATAGATACCACCACGCCCCATAGTTGACATCCATGACAACTTACTCAATATGGTGGTTGACTTTGATACTAAATGATACAAAATAACCCATGGACAGCTTGCAAGGAGAGGATCTCTAAGGACTTATATGAACATGCTTAAGCTTGCACTTAAGCTATGTGGGATACTTAATCCTAATAGTTTCAATCAAGGAAATCCAACAAACCCAACTCAATTTCTCGAATGATTTTTAAATTTTTATGCCATTTACGTGTTTGTATATATGTTATTCGCTCTTCAAAATTTTCACTCCTCATGATGGATACTTTAGTCACCTTATTTCCATTCCTTTCCCTATTTGATTAGCTCCCGAAGTATCCAGTGTTTTAAACACCTTGCAGTACGTGCATATAGGTTATGTACAACAACTATTTGATTTGGGTAACTCTAATAGATAGGGAATTAAAATTAAAGTACAAAAACAAATATATATGTGCTTTTAAGGTAAAAATGTGTTAAATTTAGTTTAACTTTACTAAAAAATTACATCAATGTGATTGGTTTTACATTAACAATTAACAACACAATAAATAATTTTCTTAATTACTTCTTTATTTTTGTTTAAAAGATAACACACCAATATGTAATATTTATATAATAAAATTTGTAGAATTATTAACATCGATCACTCTTTCACAGTTTAAGTAATTATTAATATATATTGGATACCCGTGAAGTATAACTAATGTGGTACTCCATACTAATAAAAGAAATCATTTCATATAAAAATCAATAGGTTAAGGATATACAAAAATTTACAAAAATTTCACACCCCCAATTTGCACATAGACCATTGAAAAAATAATTTTAATTTCTGATTTTTTTTTTTGGATAGGAAAATTTCAGATTGAATGAACTAAGTATAAGATGATAGAAAAATCAAAACTATTATCAAAATAATTGTGAATTTTTAATTTTATCCTAACTTTATTGTATAAAAGTATGACATATATAAAGTCATCATGAATATGTTTTTGGGTAATGTAAATTGTTTTTATTAATACCACCTACCACATCAACTGTGCTCTATTTGTTGAAGGATATAAAAAGCTCCAATTATATACACGCCGTGCCATGAGTTGTGTCAGTGTAACTGTTGTATACTGCTTACTTTAAATATTGGGAGGGAGTGTAGAGTCCATGAACATCAAAAACATCCAACCTAAAAGAAACAAATCCAAAGTCTCTTCTCCCTGGATTTATTTAAACCACACGAGGGTCTTAAAGCATTTCATGTGGGGGCATCAAATAGGACCATTGATCCTGTGTTGACCTGTTGTGTTTGTCCTTTGTAATAACACTTCTGCCTGCCTTGTTTACCTGCTCTTTGCTTCTTCTCCACGTTTGTACAGAGAAGAAGGTTGATGGGTTTGATAGATTCTGAATTATATGCAGTGACTATGGCAACACTCAGAGAAAAAAGCCCCACAATATATTCAGAAAGCCATGCTTCTTTGCTCTGAAACCCAACAGTAAAGTAAATATCGCTCCTTATATTTTTAGGGAAAAGTATGTGGATATGACTTTGTGAAAGTTTATGAGTTACATACATGTTATTAAATTGTGTCGAATAGTATGGTAAAGTGTCTGGTTGTAAAAAAAAAAAAAAAAGTATTTTTATATAGCCAAAATTAAGGAAGTTGCAATATTTGTTTTTGGAAGATATGGTTGGGAAAAGGAGATCAGATGATTAGATTTGATGCACCAAAATTTCCAAGAAAGAATAAGGGGAGGCTTTTGGTGATCTCGAGGAAGAAGGGTGAGAGAGAGAGAGAAAGAGAGAGGTGATGAATTGAAGGACAGTGGATGTGACTCCCACTGGGAACTTCTGGCAGACCAGATCCAGAGAGCCATCCTTGTGAGAGAGAGAGAGAGAGAGAGAGCAAAAGAAAGAGAACAGTTTTAGCTTTACTTGATTTTATTATGTGTGTGTAACAGTGTTTGTGCATTTGTGTGTGTCTAAGAGAAAGAAAGAGAGACTGACAAAAGTGAAGGAAGAAACAGAAGCTAGACTTTGGCCTGTGTTTTATGATGATGATAGCTTTGTACTGCAACAGATTGTAAGTTTGTAAGGATCAAATGAATCAAAGAGAGAGATAGAGAGAGAGAGAGGATGAAATGAAAAGAATTAGACAGTCGAAGAATTTAAGGATAAAACACACACACCCCCCTCTCTCTGTCTCTCTCTCTCTCTCTCTCTAACTCAATCTAATCATATACTTCTCTTTAGCTTAAAGCTTTTAATGATAGAATGACGGCTTTGAAGGTTTGGATGCAACCCTTTTTCTGGGAGTAAAGAGAGAATATGCTACTGACCTTGACAGACTATTTTTTTGGTTTTAATATTAAAACCCTAACCCTATTTATCAAGAAATAAGAAACCCTAACACTGGTTTTACCCTTTATTTTTGTTGAGTGGTTGGTGTTTTTAATTAGTTCTAATTCATATTTTAGAAAGGTACGCAGTTAAAAAGCTTAGGAAAAGGTAATACACGCTTTTATTGAGCTCCACAATATCTTAAGTAACACATGCATGCATTAGAGTACTCAATATTACAGGTAAAGTATATAGACGCATAAGAGTGTGTGTCACAGAGAGAGAGAGAGAGAGAGAGAGAGAGAGAGAGAGAGAGTTTTACAGTAGAGTAACTTTTTGTCTAAGGTTTCACTGTTTTGTCTGGAGAGTGTTGGAGGATGATAATAGTGAAGGGGGTGAAGAAGGAAAAGCTGAAAACCCAAATGGCAGAATCAACTTTATTGATCGGAACCAATGAGGGCAGGAACGCAACTGTGTGACTCACTGTTTAGGATATTTGCGCCTATGAAAACAAGAGGTGGAGCTGAGTTTCAGAAAAAGAACTATATAACTTTCAGGAAAAACAGATTCAATCTCTATCAGTGCTACAAGATAAAAATAATAACAACAATTCAAAGAATTTTGAATTCAAGCAAAGTTCAAAGATACACTGCAATTCATACCATCTTTTTTAATTTTTAGTGATCAGCAACAGTAGATGTTTTTATTGAAAAATAGATATATAATTTTTTTTTAAAAGAAAACTTTATAGAGGACCAATGGTAGGTTTTCTACTCTGAAAATATCAGTGATTTGCCATCATAATTATTCTTTTAAGAAGAAAGTTACAGAGATAAATGAGAATCAGTATAAATTATATGGTCAAGTAAGTGCAACTTGGAGTTGAATTGAAGACATAACAGTGGTCCTCAAGAACAAAGTAGAAACAAAGGTGAGAATATATAGGGTAAAAGAGGACTATGCCATAGACTTAGGCTAGAGAATCCTCTTTTAAGAACAACTAATATATATGTTATATGTAATTTTATTATTAAACATAAACAGTTATGACAAAATAACATGTTTACTTGGCATGCGCATGCCTTGAGTGGTAACTTATAATGACACAATAAGAGATCTAATTCATAGCCACACTGTCTCTATGTTCTACAGTCTTATTTAGGTTCCAAATCCCACACTGGAACACCCATAAAACTAGGGTGCTTAATACTTTAAGTTCTTGGTTTTATAGCCCACCAAATAAATTACTAGGAAAATATATAAGAAATACTTAAGTGATCTAGCTAGGAGAGTACTTACTCCATGTGCCACTAGCTAGAAAACCAAACTAAATATATATAACACCATACCTAGAGGGTACTTCTTCAGGTCATGATGCCCCTAAAGAGAGAAAACCCTAAGTGGGAATTCCCCATTTGTGAGAGTCTTTAACTCTTAGTTCACATATGTCCTTCTCCTCCTCCTCCTTCATTCATATCCCCAGAAGGGTTATCGTTCCATGGAAGAGGATAAGAAAGAGGGAAAGAAGGTGTTTGATAAAATGTCCCTCCTGCTTCATTACCAATTCTTCTACTAAACTCAACTGGCCTTGCTGCTCGAGGAGGCATTGGTTGAACTGGGTTATTGACAATCCCATGTGGTGGTGGTGGAGGCAAGGATGTTGGAATGTCATTGCAAGCAAAGCGTATTAAATCAGCATTAGCTGAATCAAGTTCCTTTTGGAGCCTCTGGACTTGTCTCTGAAGAAATGAGATAGCACCAACACAGCCATAAACTGGGTCCCTTATTCTTGCCTCAGCCTCATAGGCAAGAGAGTTCACTGCATCCTCTCTTTGGTGAGGGAGAAGCTCATTGAGGAGCTTAGTCACATTGCTTGCACCAAAGATCTTGTGGACATTGGCAAATTTTTGGGGCTCCTCTGGTGGGAAATAAGGTGCAAATATGCAACCTGGCATGCATTTTCTCCTCAAGAACTTGCAGGCGGCACAGGGAGAATTGTAGGAGCTGGATGAAGCCATTTTCAACTGCACCAAGATAATTAAACCAAACCCATTAAGAATTTTTTTGTGAGTTTTCTTTTTGTCACTTTAGATTAATAGATTCCTTTTTTATTTATTTTTTAATTAAAAAAATAATATTAATCTTTCCCTGTGAGTGATTGCTTTTTTATAGATTTCAAGTAGAATTCAATGGCAACTCTTGTTTTTTTCCCCTTCTATTCTTTCTGTTACATTAATAATTTTACTTATTGGAGTCAAACAACTTCTGTTCTAGGGTTATCCAGGATAATTTTAATTAGTGAGGAAAATTTAGCAACACAACTTGGAATTTTTACATGCTTTCTCTAGTTGGACCACAACAGCCAAGTCTTAGTCACAAAAACCTATAAATTAAACACTAATTTGAAGAAATTACTAAGAAACCACCACTCTCTCTCTCTCTCTCTCTCTCTCACACACACACACACACACACACAGCTATTAAGAGTCATGCACACCTGCTTGGACCGGTAAATTATCTCTCTTCCTGATCACTCTGATAAAATCTTTCTTCCTTTTTCTCTTTCAATTTTAAAGAATCTTAACTATAATTAACACTATACACACAACCATATTTCCCGGACCTTCTACTTGGCTCCTTAATTTTCTTTTAAGTCTCTCACTCTAAATTTGGAAGAACTCAGTAGCATGTGCAACTATATTTAGAAAGTAATGATATCCTTTAGAAAATTTGTTGAATATATATAGGATCTGAGTGGTGCAACTTAGTAGAATTTTGCTCACACAACTTAGCTTCAATAAGGTATATGAAGTATGAACATAGCAAAGCCCTAAACAGAGGGATCTAGTATCTCTTTAGACTTTAGCTTACCCAAAAAATAAAAACAGGAAAAGAATTAGTAGCACAGAAAAGGAATAAAGAAACTACATATGTTTACCTGTTTGTGATCTAAGTGATCCTTTGATCAAATGAATAAAAAGGAAGTACCTTTTCCCTCGCAAGAGCTATTTCAAGAGCTGTGCTTTGTCCTTCCAAGATAAAAGTAACCTTAACAAACCAAAGATGTGAGCATTACAGATTTGATAAGTTTAGCCCTCAATGGGAAAACCCTAATTGGAAGGAGGCAGAGAGAGAGAGAGAGAGAGAGAGAGAAAGAGCTGCAAATTCAGTGACAAAAAGTAATGGGGGATGAGGAGCAAGGCAAAGAGTATTTAGTGGATGGAGAAGGGAATGGAGGCAAAAGACAAAGGTAATAAATGGAAGGTACACTAAAAAAGAATAATGACTATGACCTTGCATCTAATAATAATATCAGAGAGTGGGGATGTCTCCCATTCTCATTCCTTCCCATTCTCATGCATTGACACAACAGGTAGTTTTTAACTTTAAGAAATATAAAACTGATTAACCATAAACTAATAGCTTTAATCAAAATAGGACTTTTTGTTGCAATATGCACTTGTATTACAAAATGAAAAAAGAAATAGTATAATACCTTACGTATATGATTAAATACAAGTAGAAAGGAATAACCAATAGCTGTGTGACTTAATATTTTAGTTGCATGTCTTTAAGAAAGCAAGATCTTTTGTCCACTATTTTACTTTCACCATATGTAATTCATGTACGTATTTTAAGCCAATTGTAGATAATGTAATAGCGGATACATCATTAAATTTGTAATTTTTTAATCTAACCCAAAAAAAAAAAATAATAAATAAATTGAGATGATTCTTTTCCGGTTCAAATCCCTATTGAAAAATAGGACCAATAGAAAAATAAAGAAAGGAGTGGCTAATGGGTATAGAAATAGCACAATCATGTTAACTAAATCATAGAAATTTACATAATCATTCATGAAAGTCAAACTAGGATCGTTTGATCGTTTCATTAATACATGGAAATAATGCAGAGTCCAAATTTATGTATTTTTGCTCAAAATCAAAGTAGGACATCATAGGCAAATAAGCTCAAGACCCATTCTCAAAACGTTTTAATGTAAAGCATTAGTGAGATCTTTGCAAGCCATATAAGTTAATACTACCCCTTTAATGTTAACAGTTAGAGATTAATCAATATCATCAGTGTCCATGGCTTGCTCATAATTCTAAATTAAGGAACCATCTATTACACTTACTGGTTCATGCATGAAAGAAAAAAAATTCAACTAATATGATTTAAAACCAACCTCATTAAGGAAGTATTATTAGAAAATCATTCAAAAGTTTAAAACCAAACTCATTTTCATGTAAAAAAATTATGATTAGAAATTAAGGTGGATTAACACATGAATTGTTAAGAAAAGTCACTTAAAGGTGACATGAGGGTTAAGATAAAGATCCTGGGGATTCAAATTTTGATAAGCAAAAAAAAAAGTCTAGACAAGAATGAAAAAGATGATACTACTCACACCACATGAATCTAGCGGGTATACAATTTTCTTATCCATATGGAAATCATTTTAACATAAGCTGAAACCCTAACATTCTGCAATTATATATCTTTTTCCTTTAAAAAAGCTAAAAGCAAGCCTTGACTACCAAAAAAACCAAAAGCACATAAAAGAAATGATGGTAGACCAATGCAGTATGCACCCTAAAGGAGATAGAGCGGGAAGAGAGACAGACATGAAGGCTAGAAAATGTCAAAAAGATGGACATGTTGCTTTTTCTGAAGTTTTTTCTTGTGAGACATGAACATGAACATGTGGCAGATTTTTACTAGCTAGAATGACAAGAAATTTTCATAAATAAGGGACACTAGTACTTACTACTTAATGCTAATGGCGGGGTTTTTCGTGTACTTCTTTCAATGATGGTTGAGAAATGAAGGATAACAAGCATTGATTGAGCAAAGCGACTCATCCTTCAACTTTTAGGCAAAAAAAGATTTTGAAATCAAGTAGGAAGCATCAATTCCAAAAACTTAAAAATAAGTGAGTGAACAACACTCTAATTAAAAAGTACAAAATCAATTAACAATTTTGACTAATCTTATAATTAATTAATCACGTGTTCAATATTAATGCATATGTTTTTTTTTTTTTTTTCTATATATTAATAGCTTTTGTTACATATACTTTAATTACCCTATCCTTATTTTCTTTTTTTTACAAGTTTGAAAATCTGTTTTGAAGCAGAATGATTCAATTATTTAGCCTAGCACTTCATAGATCTCATTCTCAATTTGATTGTGGGGTTTCTTTTACACCTACTCCTATCAAAATCAAGTTTAAAAGTTAAAACCTTTATAGGAAGAATGTTTGATTTGAAATCAGTGGACATAAAGCTTTTTAGGTGATTACTATTAGCTAGACTCAAAATATGTCCTTTTCAAACAAGGGTGATTTGTTAGGTATTCTTTTTTCCCCTCCCAATATTCTTATTATTTGTTTGTGTCTGTGTGTGTGGCTATAGAGCTTACTTAATTACTTGTATGCTGAAACTGGACAAAAATTCAGCTTTATCTCTAGTGTAAAATTTGATGAACATAAAAACGAGCATTCTTTCTAGTGTATTTTTTTTCCTTAATTAATTTAACAAATAAACAGGATCATTATAAGAGCAACCACATTAGCTCGTGTAAAAATTTCATTTATTTTACACAAAAAACCTCATTTTAAAATTTTACACATTCATTTTTACAAATCACCCACATCAGTTCATTTATCCCACCACCTCTATTAATTAAATAATAATTTCCTGACTTTTTTTAATTATATATCGCCAACTACCGCGCGCATTTATTTATTTTTTTGGTAATTTCTCTCTCTCTCTCTCTCTCTCTCTCTCTCTCTCTCTCTCTCTCTCTCTGTCTCTTCATTTCTTCTCTTCATCATTTCTGATTCATGTCTCTCTCTCTCTCCTTCTCTTCATTTCTCTTTCGCGCTCTCTCTCTCTCTCTCTCTCTACCCATCTCTCTACCCATTTTCCAGCTCCGATCTTCGATCTACAGCACCGATCTCCGATCCCTGCCGAGCCCAGCCGCGATCTTCGATCCACGCCGAGCCCAGCCTCGATCGTCGATCCACGCCGAGCCCAGCCGCGATCTCCGATCCTCGCATCGCCGAGCCCAGCTGCGATCTTCGATCCTCGCACCGCCGAGCCCAGCGCGATCTCCGACCCACGCCGAGCCCAGCCGCGATCTCCGATCCTCGCACCGCCGAGCCCAGCCGCGATCTCCGACTACCGATCCCAGCTCCGATCTCCGATCCCCAAATCCACGCCGATCCCAGCTCCGATCCGCAGCTCCGCCAACCAAAGCATCGTGGGTGTGTTTTTGTATCTGTGTGTTTTTTGAGTTTGTTGAGTTTGGATGATAATGAGTTTGTTGAGTTCGTTGAGAACGGAGAAGAGAGAGGAAAAATGGAGCGAACGGAAAGAATAAAATAATCCATACACGAGCTACAGTACTCGTGTATATTTACACGGTACTGTAGCTCGTGTATGGATTTTCACATTTTTAGCTATTTATACACCCACTGATGTGGGTGTTTTTTTGCATAAAATGTGTAAAAATTGTACTTTTTTTATTTTACACAATTTTGACTGAGCTGGTGTGGATGCTCTAAGCGTTCTATACTGACATGTACTGCCTCCCACAAACAAAAAGTTGATAAGACTCGCATAATGGGGTATATTACAATTTACAAGAGCAAAACACACCATATTTGACCTAAATAATCCACTAATGAAAATTGATAACAATGACGAGAGACATTTCCTTACGTGTTGTTTTCTACAACACCACCCATTCATGAAATGTCACAAACCCTCCTAACAGTTGCAACTTTTACCATAGGCTGTAATTAAGTATTTGTTCACCAAGGGTCACAAAATTTTACATTGTTATGACTTGAAATTAGCGGAAGCAAATTCACACAAACAATAATATAAAATAATCATACAAAACAATATTTTTTAACGTGATCTGACCAATTCTAAGCCTACCTTCACAAGCAACACCAACCAAAATCCACTGTCAATATAAATTAGATCCACTTTCAATCAAATCACACAAACCAAATTCACAAACTCACACAAGCATAAACAAAAACTCCCAGATACACAAACTAACTCACAAACCTCACACACACAAACTCACAATCCCAAAATCCCAATACATCCAATAACTCTCTCAAACAACAATAGATCCACTCAAACTACTCTTCGAAGAAACTTTATGTTTTTAATTGTAAGAATCTTTTCCTCTCCTCATGTGTGAGAGGACCCTCTAGCAAATATAGAACTTTTTGCAACAATACATATTTATAAGGTTACAATTTTATTTTTTGATGGACTAGGAATGCCCAATTACTTCTTTAAGAATTAGGTTTAGTCTAGTCCAATAGTTTTAGTCTAGCTCAATAGGTTTAGTCATTAGGTTTAGTCTAGCTCAATAGTTTTAAGAGTAACTAAAAGAAGTAAGACATTATAAAATCTGTTCATAACTAAATGAGATATTTACTAATACTTGGTTTGCAGGGTTCGTATCAATAGTGGATCCAACTTTGTCGTGATGGAGGTGACAACATGATTGTGACATGTACATGGCAATGTAATTTATAGGCTAACAAAGGTTAAGGTAGTGTCATTGATCACTGAATTGGTCAAGGTTATGATGGCAGTTAGTTGCGGTAAATAATTTGGTAAAAAGTTAAATCTCACTGCTTTATGAAAAAAATTCTAAAGAACATATATATTGGTGAGTCTTCATAATTAGTGAATCTTAAGCCCTACTAAAGAAGAAAATCTTATTGCTTGCTGACTTATTGTGGGTAAATTGAACTCTGTTGTAAAAGTGGGTATAGTTTTATATTCATATATACTAAAAAAACTGTACAGAAAAGATTCTTTAAGGCAGGTTTGGCAAAGAATTCATTAGTGAAACAAGAAACCAGTGGGTTTTTGCTTTCATTTAAAGCAATGACTGTCAATTACGGGATGGCTTAGGAAGGATTTGCAATGCACAATTGTGCCCACAAGAAAATATATTACTTTAATATAGTTGCCTTCTAATTAAAAATATAATCAAAAGCAACCATCTAGGGACCCAACAGGGCTCACAATCTGACATGGGGTAGCTCAAGTACGGTTGGAATATATATAATTATAGTTGCCCCTGAATTATACCAAATAAAAACACTCGCAACAGTGCTTGCATAATAAATAATGAATCATATTTTAACTAATTAAACTCAAAATTTATTTATATTAATTTATGTAAAATTGTGTAAAATTAAATGGTTATTATATACAATGAAAGTGTAAATTTACCCTTACATATATTTTTTATATTTTAAATATGAAAGATCTATATAAATAAATTTACACATGGACACTAACTATTCTGCATTTAGTTTTTTATTCTTTCTTTACGTATTTTGATAATAAAAGAAGAAAATAGACACTAATTGTTATGTATATAGAAAGAGAAGTAATTAAAAAAATTAAGAAAATTTGATATTTTAATGAAATATAGTGTAAAATAGATAATTTGATGTGTGGTGTTTTAAAAAGTGAGTATGTAAAAAATAATTAAAAAAGTAGCTCTTAATGCTTATACTAATATAGATATAAATTTTTAAACGAAGCTGAAATGAATTCTTTATGTACATGTATCAATTAGGAATTATGAAATTCACAAAATTTAAAATAAAATAAAATAAGAGCATCCACATCAGTGTATCTAAAATCATGTATAATGCAAATTTTTTTCAATTTTACACATTTTGGGCTACATCAGTGTATCTAAAACTGGGTAAAAACGTGGAAACTCATCCCCGAGCTACAGTACCGTGTAAATATACACGGTTACTGTAGCTCGTTTATAGCATTATTTTATCATTTCCGTTCCCTCTTTTTTTTTTTCTCTCTCCTTTCCGTTCTCAACCAACCCAACTAAAACTCAACACAGACACTTGCTCAAAAAAGAAAAAAAAAAAAAAACATAGATACACAAATATAGATCGGCGCTTGATCGAAGCGGTCGGAGCTTGGATCGGAGTGGATCGGAACTCGGATCGGTGCTCAGAGCGACTGGATCGGAGCGTATCGAAGTGGATCGGTGCTCGGAGCGACTGAATCGGAGATCGGATCGCGCTCGGAGCGACTGGATCGGAGCTCGGGTCGCGCTCGGAGCGCTGGATCGGAGCTCGGGTCGCGCTCGAAGCGCTGGATCGGAGCTCGGATCGCGCCCGGAGCGCTGGATCGGAGCTCGGATCGCTCGATCGGAGCTCGGATCGCGCTCCGAGCTCGGATCGCGCTCCGAGCGCTGGATCGGAGCTCGGATCAAGAAGAGAGATGATCTGGGTAGAGATGATCGGAGCTCTGGGTAGAGAGAGAGTGAGAGAGATGATCTGGGTAGAGAAGAGAGATGATCTGGGTAGAGAGAGAGTGAGAGAGAGAGAGAGAAATGAAGAGAAGAAATGAAGAGAAGGAGAGAGAGAGAGAGAGAGAGAGAAATTAATCAGAACTGAAGAGAGAAGAAATGAATACGCGCGTAGGTTAGTTGAGAGAATTAATAAAAAAGTGAAAAAATTATTATTTAATTAATAGATGGAGTAGGATAGATGAACTGATGTGGGTAATTTGTAAAAATGAATGTGTAAAATTTTAAAAGGAGGTTTTTTGTATAAAATAGAGGAAATTTTTACATGATCTGGTGTAATTGCTCTAAGAAAGAAGGAAGAAGAAAGGGGCCGCCTAGGCGCCTACTATACATTGCAATGCATCTTTAGTGGGGGAGTCGAATAGACTACTCTAGGCTCTAGCTAGCTAGAATTGTCAGTGGGACCTTCACAATAGGAGAGAGGTTACCCTGCCCTACCATTGTTGTTGTTAGTCCTTATTGCTAGCTCCGACCATTCTTTGTTGCTCCTGTCCTCTACTCTTAGACTATTCCCTCCTTCACCCCGAGGACAAGGGTTTCTGTGGCCAGTGGAAGAATCAAAGATGAGACTGAAAATATGTCTCAGCGTATTCAAATTTTTTTTATGTCTTTATATATTTTTCGTTTTGAATTTCAATAATTAATTCTTTTTACATGGGAAAACAGCATTAACTTTGTTCACATATGGTCTTAGACAACTTCAATATTAATTTAGAGTTCAGCAACTTGCACTTTTCACACCTAAAGAGCATGTTTAGGTGCACATTAGTGTTTTGAGCTTTTAGTTAATTACAATATATAGTACGTTAAAGTTTCGAATTTATAGACTTCTTTCCCCAAAACCAAAAAAAAAAAACTCCAGAGCATGTATATATATAGCTCTTTTTGGTTAGCTACACTTTTTGTGGGGGTAAATTTTGGTGAGTTAGCTGACACTAGCAATTTTTTTTTTTTTTTTGGGGGGGGGGGGGGGGGTGTTCTCTAAAAGCTCCGTAAGGCTCTGCTTAACTCAAAGCCAAAAATGAGGTTTTTATCTTAAAATTTCTACATCTAAAACTATACTTTCTATAGCAATACCAAACGAACACAAAGTTGATACCATTAACATTTGTATGACACAAAATGCATTTGTTATCTTTATTTATGACAAATTGACAGTTAAAATGAGGGATGGGAAATCCAAATCCCTAGATGTCTTCACTCGAATATTAGAAAATGCCAATTAAACAACAAAACTTTTGACTCTTTATTGTTAATGATATAATATAATAGTGTAATGATATAGTATAGTTGTATACTACTTAAAGACAAACTATAATGACTGTTAATGGAATGAACCTAAAGTTTTTGTAAAATGGAACTAACAGAACCAAGTTCGTTCGTCTGAACCTACCTAGTTGTAGCTCCCACCTGAGTACTCTTGTGGCGAAGGAGCGACTTGCAGAATTCTTAGCTGTCCAACATCCCCCACGGTCTCATCCCCTTATGATACGATCTTAATGGCATCTTCCTTCAATGGGCTTGGTTAAAATCAATTTTGACGGGGCCATTTTCACCAAGGAGCACATATCTGGCATTGGGGTGGTGATATGTGACAACCAAGGTTTGGTACTGGTGATATGGATGATATCAGATTTGGGGCTGGGTTTTTTCATTAATTACGTTACTCTCATGTTAAGAGAGAAGGTAATAAGATTGCTCATAATTTAGCTAGGCATGCTTTATGTATTTTAAATTTTGTTATATGGATGGAGGATGTTTCACTACCTTTTCTTTCTTTTGTTCAAGCTAATATTGTTGGCTTTTATTAATAATATGCATTATGTTCCTCCTAAAAAAAAAAACCTAAAGTTTTTGTAAAAAAAAAAAAAATTACAACTTATGAGTTATGACTATATGTTGCCAAACCAAATTTGACTAGGATAAAGATAAGTGCTATTATTACTGCTAGTTTTATTATATAAATCTTAAAAACTCATTTTTAACTTTTCAAAACACAAAATATTATAATTTACTTAAACCAAAAAAACATTAAAATGTACCTCATTATTGATCTCTCCTATAATGAAGGGTTTAACTTACCTCTAGTACTTTTTTGAATTGGACATATCTTTTTGTTTCAAATATACAATGGTAAGTGGCAGTAGATTTCAATCTTCACATTTTATTTAATTAGTGGGTGACGTGAGTCTCTCATTAAAACAAAAATGAGATCCCAGTTAAAAAAGTACTAGAGGTAAACCAGACTCTATAAGGAAAACTTGGATTCTCTATAATAATTGTTTTTTTTTTTTTTTATCATCAAGCTATGATACTAATTGATTTTTGGTGTAATAGGGTTTGAACCACTGATTTCTTATTTGATAATAAGAGATTTTACCAATTAAATTAATTATAATTCACATTTTAAAAAAAACCATAGTAAAATTGATCATAGTTTTAGCATTTTTCTATCATAAATAGATAATTTGCAATGTACAAAAATAGTTCTCTATGAGTCATGCTGAATTATATTTTGAAATCAAATACTTTCAATCTTGCCTGTAATATGTCTACAGGATTGATTGATCCACAACTTCCACCCAATTAATTTCATCAAGATAACTGGCACTCATGATTATCCAATTTATGGAGATCTAATGACATCTTTTTAGTGTTTCTTATGAAGGCATCGAGAGTTTGAAACTTCGAAACCCCCCTCCCAACTTAACATATATATCAAAAAAATAACTCACTACCATGTTTGACATAAGAGTGTGAGCATGTTTAAAAAGAAAAACTTGTTAGAGTATAGAATAATATAAACAAATACTTTACACAAACTATTTTTATATATGACATCTATAATTGGGTGCATAAGCAAATAATATATTCATGCAAAAACATAATTCAAAATTAAGAGTAGATTGTGCAATCATATTAGCATTATCTCAGTCTGCTAATCATGATTACTGTTTAGTTCTATTTTAGGGTTACGAACAAGAAAAGCAAACATACCCAGACTCACCGACTGGACGGTCTCTGATCACGGTCAACAACATAGGATACAGCCATCGAAGTTTTTTAATAGCTACTTTGTTTTTTCCTTTTCTTTTCTATTCAATTTGGTACTTTCTTTTTCTTCAACTTCTTTTGTTTAGGAAAAAGTAATACCGAGAGACTGCCATTTTGGCACGCCTGAACGGTTTTCCAAACACATCCATGTGGTTCATGGGGTCACTTAAAAGGGTATTATAGATAAGACTAATTAAAAGATTACAAGATAAACTAAATTAATTTAGAATAAAATTAATTGGCCCAAATGATTGGAATGCACACTAGGATTTGTCATCATTAGACGGGGTATATTAAATTATATTGAAATGCTACGTATGATCGATATATCTTCGTATCTTCTAGATGTGTGGTACATATATAACATATCATATGGAACTTCTATATATATAAGTGTAAAAAAGAAATAAAAAGTGAGACAAGGACATTGACACACACTCAAATACACATCAACATCCAACAACCTTTACATGATCATATGATTTTGACATGTCTGTTGTTGTTATTATTATTATTATTATTTTTATGTTTTCATTTTGAGTTTGAGGATTGTCAGATCCGAAGAATGTTGTGATTAATGCAAAGCTAAGATAGGATAAACTGATCGAGTTGGGGTTGAGGGTCTATTCTTGTACTGAGGTTGAGTTTTCATCCTAAAGAGATAATGTAAACATTTCATTTTGTACCCTGTGTCCACAATTAAGGCAAGGTGTTTTAGACTATAAACAAATTTTTTTTTTTGAGAAATGACTAAACATTGCTTTAGTATAGATCTCCTAAGGTTTAAAAAAGTAACAAAAATTTGTTTTTTGGATGGCCGAAATGTGTGAGCGGGGGGCGACCATTGTGGTGGACCTCATGGGTGTGACAACTAGGGCACTCATCCGCTAGGGAATGTTTGATTGAATCATAGCTACTGCTGTCCGGAGTGACCACAGATCTCACCATAGCCCCACGAGAAGGTTAGTAGCCTTGGGCTAGCTGCAGGAGGGAATTCCCACATTCCGCCCATTGGGATTCAAATATGGGACCTCAAGCAGTGCTGCACTCTTGCGTTCGCGCCAAGACCACTAGACCACCCTTCTCGGTGGTAAAAAAGTAACAAAACTTCATGGTTTCAAGAATAACAATTTAAACACTCAGTTTATATTAAATCCCAAACATAATACAATTCCACTTAAATGGGTCAAGGTAATTTATTACTTTTTGAAAACCTCGAATTTAATTTGTTATTTTTAGAATTCCAAATTTATCATTTTTTACATCATATGATTTGTCAAGATTTTTGTAACTCAACTAGCACTTTTTTTGTGTTTTCATTAAAATCATATGATTTGTTAAAAATTTTGTAATTCAACTAACACTTTTTTGTGTTCCTAATGAAAACGTCCAAAATTCAAAAAATTCCTCTCTTATTATAACTATCAAATTTATAAAAAAAAAAAATCATATAATTTAATTTTTGCTACATCTTTAAAGTTAAACTACTCGGTTTAGAATTTACTTTTTTTTCTAACCATTTTTTCCCATGAGAGGGAGGGGTCTGGATTTGAGAAGACATATGGTTTTGCAGAAGTTGCAATTTTGGGCCATTAAGATTAACTTTACTTGCAAACATAAAATGGTTTACTTAATTTGGCAAAGATTCGAGTCCAAAAATAAAATTTCATTGGCAAAGATTAGAGAACCCCTAGATTTGCAAAACTGCCAAAGCCCAACAGCCAGAGGTCGCTTTCTAGGCTGACGAGGTGAAAACCATGAAATTCTTTGCCCTACTCAACAAGATTCTGATTCTCATTCAAAGAGGGACCTCATATATCAGACCTATATTCGCCACAACCTAGGCCTCTTCATGAAACCATTCAAGAAGGGGAAAATAAAGGTAATACGCAATTGGTCACACTTTTCTCTCTTGATTTTATTAAAAAACAACAGTACATCTGTACTTGTACTTGTTTTTTTCTATTTGGAATAAAGGAAAAGAAAAAAAGGAACATCAACTCCCAATGTTTTTTACAAAAATGACCGACCTCCATATGGGGCTTCAACAATATGTGTTAATTTGGGCTCAAACCCAAAAAAACCTTGTTAGCTAAGCCCAAGGATTACCCATTTTCAAACTTCCAATTTTGGACCATGAGACTTGGTGGCATATTTTTTCTCTTTTTGTACCAACTTTGTAAATAATTGCTTAGACAATCAGGTACAAAGTAAAGCTCAGAAATCACCATCATGGCAACGTGGCTTGAGCCATTCAAGTACTGGTATAATACACAGACACAAAGACATGCAAAATGCAATTTCATGAATTGAAAGTCAACTTGAATATACAAGCATGCTATAGACAAAGTAGATTTTTTTTTTTTCCCAAAGGCATGAGTTAAACTTGTAAAAAATGAAGGGTCCGGTTAACACTTTTATGGTAAAAGCTCGGGGTGGCAAAATTTGACACGACCCGCGAACCCGACACGACACGACACGAAATTAGCAGGTTATGGGTTGAGGCTTAACGGGTTCGTGTCATATTCGGGTTGACACGACTAACCCGTTTAATAAATGGGTTGGGTTAGGGTTGAACACATAGAACCTGTTTGACCCGTCTGACCCGTTTAATTAAATGATATTTTACCAATATACCCTTCAAACTCTAGGTATATAAACTTATTAGTTGTTGTGATTTATTTTCTTTGACATATTGTGATTGATTATTTGTGATATTGGGATATGCTTTAACTTTGAATGATTATTTGTGATGCAGTTACTCGTTAGTTCTAAATTTTATATTAAAAATATTTATTTGTTTGTTTTTTCATTAATTTTTATTTTTCATTTTGATAAAATCTGATAAACAGGTCGACACGACTGACCCGTTTAATAAATGGGTCGTGTTAGGGTTGAGAAATCTTGACCCGTTTAATAAACAGGTCGGGTTAGTGTTGACCTATGTAGTCGAATACTCATGACTTGACACAACACGAACCCAACACGCGAACACGAATTGCCACCCCTAGGTAAAACCATCTATTTATGGTAAAATTTTCTTTGAAATTGAAAAAGCTGTCAACACTTTTTCAATTTCTGAGAATTTTTTTTTTTTTTCCAAAAATGAATAATTATTGTGTGCCCTTAGGACACACATTAGCAAAATCCAAAAATGAAATGTATTTATCAGCAAGATAGCACCATTAAAGTTGTCAGCATGTGGTCCAAGTGAGAGTAACTCAAGTACAAATGATTAAAAGAACAACAGCTTCAAAGGGTACCTGGCTGATTTATCAAAAAAATCATACAAAAGTTGAACCTGGCTGTGGGTATTTACATGAAAAACTACCTTTAGGCCAGGGGTTAAAAGAATTTGGTAATTTAGCTGTGAGTTATAGCGCTTAGCCGATCTCTATGTTACTCGATATATTTTGAGTGGGTTGCTTATTTCCAGTAGCTTGTTTACATAGTATTTATCAAAAGATATATTTTTTTTTTTGGTAACTTTTATGTTAAATGTTTGACAAAAAACTATATTTAGATTATTTGAAAAAAAAAAAAAAACAGAGACAAAAACTTTAATCTTTTAAGCAAAATCACAACACACTCCTGGTAGAACAGGAAAAGATCAACACAATACTCAACATCTTTAACAATAAAAAGATGCCTTAAGTCAATTAAACCATGTATCAACCTTTTTGAGTCTTCTGGAATAGCCATTTCTGTCTATATCCAGAGACATATATTATCTGCCTCATTATGCGCTTTCAAATATGGAGTCTATCACAAAATACATAAGGTAGGAAGAACAGACTCCTTAAAATAGGATGGAAAGCATGGGTACCAAGTTGAAGGTATATAGGAAGGAGAAGTTCATGAGGTACTGAATCATAATCTTTGTTCCTACAGGGCTGATTACTAGATCTAGGCCTCAAAATACATGCCATGAACCACTGAGCATGTAAGGAACAAACCAAAAAGGACAACCAGAAGTGTTAGTCCTTAAAAGAGAAATGACAATTGAATGAACTTACTCACTGTAAAAAGAAGAATCTGTCATCTGTCTCTGCAAGAAAACAAACAAAAAGACAAAAGATAAATGAAAAAAAAGGCAATCTTTGCTTTAAAATAAAGGATTTTACTAACTTGTGCCCTAAGGGCACACAATAATATACCATTTTTGGAAAAAAAATTTATCGGAAATTGAAAAAATTTTGACAGCTTTTTCAATTCTCGATAAAACTTTTTCAAAAATAGATAGCTTAATATGTGTCCTAACACATTAACCGGACCCTAAAATAAAATCAATTTATAAGACTAAGGTCTACTAAGTGTAGAAGACCAGAAATACTGTGCTTCAATTGCCCTAGATTGGAAATGTACAGCTTAAATGCAGTTTTCAAATAAAGGTAGTGAATGGCAGTGTGATATTGAATGAATCAATCAGTAATCAACCATTTAAGAAGGAAAAATGTAATATGCAATTGGTCTCTCCAATAGCATGACTGCATGAGTGAAATTATAAAATTTTCTCTGTTTATTTCATTAAAAACCCAGATTACATCTGTACAGGTACCTTTTTAAAAAAAAAAAAAAAAATTTAAATGAGAACATCAACTCCCAATTTTATAAAATAAGAAAAAAGAACATCAACTCCCAAAGTTTTACAATTATGACCAACCTCCAGATAGGGCTTCAACAATACGTGTTAATTTGGGCTCAAACCCAAAGCCTCGTTAGCTAAACCAAAGGATTACCCATTTTTAAACTTCTAATTTTGGACCATGAGGCCTGGTAGCATTTTTTTTTTCTTTTTTTGTACCAACTTGGTAAAACATTGCTTGGACAATCAGGTACAACTGTACAAGTAAAGCACAAAAATCACCATCAGATTGCCTCGTGGCTTGAGCCATTCAAGCACTGGTAAACACACAATAATACAACAGAGTACAGACACAGGCTTACAAAATGCAATTTCATGAATTGATAGTCAACTTTAATATCCAAGCATACTATTGCCATGTGCATTTTTTTTTTCTAAAGGTATGAGTAAAATTTGTACAAAAAGAAATGTATTATCAGCAAGATAGTAGTGCCGATGCTGTCAGCATGTGGTCCAAATGATAGTAACTCAAATACAAATGATTGAAAGAACAACAACAGCTTCAAAGGGTACCTGGTATGGGTATATACATGAAAAACTACCTGTTGGCCAGGGGTTAAAAGAATTTGGAACTTTAGCTGCTAGTTATAGCACTCTATTTTACTCAACATATTTGATAGAATAAGAACAGTTAAACACAATATTCAACATCTTTAACCATAAAACAATGTCTTATGTCAATTAAACCATGTATCAACCTTTTTGTCTTCTTGAATAACCCGTTTCTGTCTATATCCAGAGACATATTATCTGCCTCATTATGCACTTTCAAATATAGTCTATCATGAACGTACATAAGATAGCACGATCAGACTCCTAAAACTAGGATGGAAAGCATAAATACCAAGTTTAAGGTATTGAATTGTAATCATTCCCACGGGGCTGATTACTAGACCTAGGCCTCAAAATACAAGCCATGAACCACTGAGTAAGTAAGGAATAAACCAAAAAGGATAACCAGAAATGTTAGTGCTAAAAGAAAAATGACAACTGAATGAACTAACTCACCAAGAAAAGAATCTGTCATGTCATCAGGTGTCTCCGCAAGACAAACAAACAGGAGGCAAAAGATAAATGAAAAAAAAAAAAAAAAAACTTTGCTTAAAATGAAAATCAACTTATAACACTAAGGTCTACTAACTGTAGAGGGTCAGATAATGCAGTGTTACTACTGTGCTCCAATTGCCCTTGATAGGAAGTGTACAGCTTATATAGAGTTTTCAAAAAATGATTTTGTTAATGTGTGCCTTAAGGGCACACATTAACCGGACCCTTCAAAAAAAGGTAGCAAATGACAGTGTGATATTAAGGGAATCAATCAGTAATGCCAAAGTTCATACTATATCACCATTTAGGACTTGAGAATTGAGATCAACTTCCACAGCTATCTTTGGTAATTATGCAGCATTTATAAGGCAAAATAGGAGTATAAATGGTGAACTAAGCATGAACAACACATGCATAGTAGTAAAAGTACCTTGTGCAGCTTAGATGCAACGGTCAGAAAGGAGTGCAGTCAAGCTGGGAGACAAATTTGAACAAGTGGTTTCTGAGTCACTAGCATGTGTTACCTCAGAATGTGTATCACATCCCTCATAGTGCAAGGGATTCTGCATTTGTGGAACATAATTCCTGATAGCTCAATTATTCACAATTCCTGTATCAATCATACTTGGCATCAATTATTCTTGTAGTGGTCTATGTGATGTGGAATTCTCCATCAAAATATATGTAAGCCAATGAAGATTACAAAGAAATAATTCCTTTGTGACCTACAATGACTTCCATCAGAAGAGATAAACTTAGATGTAGATGAAATTTCTGATCCTAAATCTTGATATGGAACCCAAAATTTATCATGTCCTTCAAGCTCTCAAACTGATGAACACATAATTTCAAAAGCAAAATCACTGTATCACATCCTTCAAGCTCTCCTGGGGTAGAAACTAGAAACATGAAAATATATTACAAAGTTTCAGAAATCGATCACAGATATTTCCTCAATCTAGCCATATAAGCCCATTAGTTAACAATGCTCTTCAAAATTGTGATATCAATATGGTACAATCTGTTACATGGACTCGCATGTAGAGATTATATTGTTTAGGTATAAAAAATTTCTAATCCAAATGTCTTAGGACAGGGTGATTTGGCTGAATCTTCAAAGCTTCAAATTTTAATGTCTGCCATAAAGGTCTTATCACTTATGTAACTCATCTTGCTTTCTATGGTTACTCCAGTTACCTTGAACTAATCCCAAAAAAGTTGTCCAGGGGAACTTCTGGTCAAGTTTGAATGCATTTTTTCTTCCTTTATTGGACTCCTCAAAATGTCTCAGAACAGGAATCACGACAACTGATATTGATTCATGTCCAGCATCATTAAATCGCTCATATTGAAACTGTCCATGTGACATAGGGTATAGATTTTAGTAAAATTAGTCAAATCTTTTGAAAATGGGTCCGGTAACAAATCCGGTTTTGGAAAAAATTTATCGGGAATTGAAAAAGCGGTCAAAACTTTTTCAATTCCCGATAAAACTTTTTCCAAAAATGGTATACTATTGTGTGCCATTAGGACACACGTTAGTAAAATCCTTTGAAAATTTATGAATGATTGTGGATCTCAAGAAGCTGAGAACCAATTGACAAACTTTTGGACCTGCAGAATCATAATAAATACTAAATACAACTGCAGTTATATTGGATAAGCATTTTGATGTAGGTACAAAATAGAAGCCAATAACAGCGAACCTAGTTAGAGTTAAATACTTAAGCATATAGACAACAGCTTGAGCCTCTATCACCACGGCATTGATTCAATAAAAATATATGAATTAATGTTTGCTGACAGCAGTGCTGGTTTGTGTATGGAAAGATAGCCTACTGCAGCCAGTAATGTTTGTCCCAAAACATTAGTAATGCACAAAACAGGATGCTTTCAGCCAGCTAATCTACATTAAAGTTTATCCGTTGTTATCTAGATTATCTAAAGAGAGGTAGGCAGAGACTAGGATGATTCTCTTTTTTTAATTTGACATTCCAACTCCAGAGATTATTTATAAGGATTCTTCTTGTCACACTAAAATAGCCATATAAGTAGAGTTTTATATGATAATGTTTGGGCTTCAACTGCAATCCGTTAATCCACACTGTAAGAAATGATAGAACAGAAAATAGTAAGAAACCCTCACAAATGAAGAGCAACAAAAGCCATGGAACACAAAACCATTTTGGAACATCTAACAGGGAACAAAATTACGCATCATTACTGAAAAAATGTAAGTTTAAAGCAATTTAAGGATAAAAAATATATATTTAAGTAACATGATTAAAAGCTCCCTTAGGTCAAACAAAAAACACTTTTCAACTTCAATTGAAATTATGGCAAGCTCAAATGTGCTTGATATCTTTTTCTTTTCTTTTCTTTTTTTTCCCTCAGGAAAAAAGGAGAGTAGCAGTTTCAATAAACAACATGTGCACCATGCTACACCAGAAGAATTGCAACCTCAAGTTCAAACAGCCTATAAAATCCTGCTTAGCTCATCAGGAGTGAATGGCCACAAATTTTCTATTAAAAATGTGCAAAGGTGCGCTGAAGTAGGGATTAGAACCCTAGACCCCAGCCTCTTTTAGAGGCTTAGTTTCACACACCAACTAGGCTAGCTGGCTTAAATGCGTCATTGGTTTCAATGTTTTGATATTTATTTCACTTATATATATATATGATTAATAGTTTTCATTTTATTGTATCACCTCTCTCAATATATTATTAGTTTTTACCAATAAATTTGTATAGTTTGCTAAATTTATTTGTGCATGAAGAAATATTCTTTTACATGTGAATGTCCTATCTATAATATTATTTTGAAAATGTTCTTATTTTTAATTAAAATGCATCCAATTTGAAGAATTACTAAACAAATTTTTCATGCTTTTTTATGCATTTTTATTTTCTATTAACCTTATAAAAATTGTGAAAATTCATTTGAAATTTGTATAAATTTCTTTAGATATATAATTTTTTGATAATTTTGATACTTTTTTTATAAACTTAATACATTTATTTGTATTTTAAATAGTTATGACATCATCAAGGTTCGTTTTCCAGTCAAACCCTAGTCCAACTTCAAAAACTTTAAACCTCTTCATTTTTCGGTTTTGAACAGTTTGGTTTTAAAACATTAGTCTTGGATTACCCGACAACAAACATGTGGGGTTAGTTGCTCACAAATTTTAATGGTAATAGGCAAGTTTTGAACAGTTTGGTTTTAAAACATTGGTCCTGGATTACCCCAACAACTAACATGTGGGGTTAGTTGCTCGTAGATTATAATGGTAAGAGGCAAGTCCACAAGACTCTTCTCTAGGAAGGTTTCATACATTTCTATATATAACTATATATAAAAACCATAAAATCTAAAAGATGACAAGGGATATTACCAAGGACAACCATCCAATCAAACAGACAGCTCAACAAAGATTTTTTTTATGACATGAATACGATGTTCAACACCATCAAACTTTGCTAAATTACCCCTATAACACACATGGAACGCCTTCAATATCTTATTGCTTCTATGATGATTATATTTCCCTCACCAATTAAATATTACTAAACATAGTGGGAAAAAAGAAAGAAAAAAGAGGTAGAATAGAGTATTCTCTATCTGTTGCACCTTGACAATAAATTTGAAAGCAGAATATATCATAAAGATTTAAAAAATAAACCATGTAAAGCAACGAAAAAATAGAAAAGAAAATTGGTCAATATGTGTACTAGGACTCTTGAAAACTTTGTTGCCCAAAGCAAGTTTTTGCTTTTATTTTTTTGCTTTCATTTATTTTATTTTATTTTTTTAATTTGATAGTTACAATAGGTAGGAGAATTTAAACCCTAGATGTCTCTATTGAAAATGCCAGGAGTGCCAATTGAGCGACAATGCCCTTGGCTGTTTGTCATTTAAATAATTAATTATGAACCAAATAATCTTTAGAATCCTAGTTACAGTTAGAACCTTGCCTGGCCTATAGAATCTCTGTAACTTGCAAATACAACTCTTCTACCTCTAATGGGCACTCAGCTAGACAAGACACCTGGGGCCAAGAGATACTCAACTTGGAAATGTAGCGTTCTTCCTGCAAAACCACCCGAAAAAAGGGAAAAGAAAGAAATCCACAACCACAAAAAAAAAAAAAAAGCATTATAATCATGAAAAGCCAGCTTTTCAACTATTATATCAGAACACTGCCTTGTAATTATTGAAATTCCAGACAATTTGAGGTAATGGACAGATCCCCCTGTTGGCAATTCATGAGGGATACTTCCAACATGCCCACTTCATGTGCATGTACAACAGGATTTTGGGCACTGAAAAATTAAATAAAATTTACTACCTTGAAAAAGTTAAGAAGAATGCATATCTTATGCATTTTATTTTCATACAGAATTTATTAGGCCTAACTTCCTTGGTTTAAAATAGTTGGTGCTCAAGGATGCATGGTATACTGTTTACAATACCACAAGTATATTTCACTTAATCAATAAATTCAAATCTCATTTCTTCTGCATAAACGGATGAAGGCACAATCTCACAAGTACGTGTATATTCTCTTGTAGTATACAAACAAAAACAGGAGATCCCTTCGCAATGCGTGTGCATAAGCATTACATAGTGAAGCAACCAACCAATTGGAATGTGCTATTGAAGCTAAAAACTTGTTACATGCATGGTCAATGTAGAACAAATGCTGTTTTCATATCAGATGCTTGCCAGAAGTTGATTCCAAGGGAATTAAGCACACTAACACAGAGCTGCCATCAGGAATAGGAGACTGAGAGCATCCTGGTCCTTTTGGATTAAATGCCTATGGTGGCATTCCTGGAGAAATAGGTAACCTCTTCGCAGTGATGTATGTGGCTGAAGAGAATCTCAGTGAGAGATGTCTCTCTAATGTGAAGATGCAGGCCCTTGGAGCTTGTGTTAGAAGCAAAACAGATCTTCAACCAGGTAATTTTCACCTTAGAAAACTCAAAAAAGAAAAGTCCTTAGAAAAAGACTCGGAGCTAGCTTGACTCAGAAGGGCTCACCGTGTTTAAGAACTTTTTCCAACACAGTGTGTTTATCCACAGATGATTTGTAGAAGATTTGATCAAGAATTTATACTTTTTCCAACAGTTGATTGCCACTGGCTTCAATCCAGCTAACACCAGGCATTTTCTTCAGATCTCCTGTCATATCACTCCTCACCTTCTGCACATCATCCCACCTCCCATCGCCAGCATATATTTTAGAAAGCATGATTCTATAAGCACTTTTCTCATGAGTATCATCAAAAAGCTGCTGAGCAACAATTTCTGCCAGCTCTGAATTTCCACAAGCATCACAGCATGATAAAAGGGCCCCCCATATGCCACAATCTACTGGTTCTGGCAGAGACAGGATAAGATTGTAAGCCTCTTCTAACTCACCATCCATCCCAAGGAGTTTTACCATGTAAACATAATGCTCAGTTCTAGCTTGAATGCAAAATTCATCTTTCATTCGTCTGAAAATTTCCCGGCCATCTTTGACAAGGCCACCATGGCAGCAAGCACAAAGGAGAGCAGAGAAAGTAGATTCATCAGGCATTAATCCTTTCTCTAGTATCTCTTCAAACATTTCAAAGGCCTGGGAGGCAAGTCCATTCAAACCAAGGCCTGAAATTACAGAATTATAAGAAACTATATTCCTCTCTGGCATAATCTCAAATACACGAATACCCAAGCTCACAAAACCACACTTCAAATACATATCTACTAGAGAAGAGGAGACCATTACATCCGATTCAAATCCGTGTCTAAGTACATAACCGTGTATCTCGCAACCAGGCCCTACATTTGCAAATTGAGCTACAGCTGCTAGCACACTGGCAATTAGAATGGGATCTGCCATCTTGCCCTGCATATTGAGTTTCTTGAAGAAAAACAATGCCTTCTCATAATCTCCAGATTGAGAATATCCAGTTATCAAAGCAGACCATGTAACTAAATCTAGCTGGGATAAATTACTGAAAACTCTATATGCGGAATTCATGCACTTACACCTCGAGTACATGCTCACAAGTACACTACCTATATGAGCATTAAAATCAAAACCACTTTTCAAGCAAAAACCATGTATTCCTTGGCCAATACTCAGCAAGCTGGAAAATGCTAAACCTAAAAGCAACCCAACTATCGTATATCCATCTGGCTGCGTCCCCTCATTTCTCATTCTACTGAACAGCCGTAGCCCTTTATCCCAAAATCCATGGCAGCCATAACCAGAAATCATAGAATTCCACATAACCAAATCCGGCTCAGGTATCCCATGAAACACCATAATGGCTTCATCAACAAGGCCCAGCTTTGAATAAGCTGTCACAAATGCACTACCACAAATGGAATCCAACCCTAAACCAGAAACTATTACTCCTCCATGAACAAGTCTTAACGCACCTAAATTAAAGTTCTCAGAGCACACACGTATAATACAAGCATAAGTAAAACAATCAGGTCTAATTTCAGTTCTGAGCATCATCTTAAAGAGAGATTGTGCTTCACAAAAGTTTTGGGCTTGCGCACATGCTCGAATAATTGAATTCCAAAGAAACACACTTCGGTGGGGAGTTTTGTTGAACAGGTTACGAGCAGAACAAATATCATTATTGATAGCATAGATCCTCACTATTCTAGTTGCATAAAATGGATCATGGTAGAGGTGATTCCTTATGATTAAAGCATGCAGTTGTTTGGTTCTTGACAGGGATTGGTAAATCTTTGAGAGCTCTGAGTGAAGAAAATGGTGATGAAAGAACATGTCAATTAATCATTATTTTGCTATATGGGCTGTGATAATTTTACTGGGAAGTGGAATTGAAGGAGAAGAATTGATATATAAATATGCAAAAGGAAAGAGTAGACACTCTCTGGCTGGATTGGGTGATTGAGCCATAGCCAGACCTCAAACCCAAAAAGTCCCACAGGGTCTCATGGTTTTAGGCTGTAAGAGTCAATAGTTCTTGTGTTGAACTAGTATTATGCCATCATACACTAACCCTAACCCATACCATCATTTTAACCACTATTGACAACCATTGGTGGTTTACAGCCGTTGTTGGGTGGTTTATAGCTGTTGTTGATAGTAGACACTGATATGAGGTATCATAAAATTGTTTTCAAGAACATCTTGAGGACTGAGTTCTCCAAAGAAGATTGCACGACAAAAGTCCTTGAATTCTTCACTGTGGCAAAAACAACAACAAACCAATCAGCCCAACGAAAGGAAGGGGGCACTGCCAAAGAAATCAATCTTTCCTTTTTTGTTTTCACAAACCAATCAACTAGCCCATGTTTGTTTTCTATAGTAGTATGTGCACTGAACTTTTTCCTTTCCTTTCTATTTCAAGTAGTATTATAGAAACCTAAACTTCTTGAAGGTTTACCACATGAAGTTGCAAGAAAAAATGAAATTGTTGTTTCAAAAGGCCGGCCACACATATATGGGGATTGATAAATTCAGACCCACAATGGGATTTTGAGTAGAAGACACAATCATTCCAAACAACACAACACTACATCTAAGGTTTCACTAATTCTTGAACTTAGAACAGAGACATTCAAAACTTCTTCTTGTTATAGCGCCCTGTATTACAGGGCTTAACTCGCAAACGATTATTTGTTTCGTTGGTTTAAACTTTGTGGAACAGAAAAAAAGAAAAAAGAAAAGAAAAAGCAAAGGTCTGTATGCCAATTGTGAGACTATTAATCTTCTCTTACTAATTCTCCAACTCCCATATCTTATTCTTATACAAGCTCTACATTTTCACTTCTATGGTTCATCTTCAACTGACATTTGTTTGTGTTGGTTGAACAATTACAAAAAGAAAGCATTTTTACAATTGGAAAAGCTGGCTAGGAGTAAAAGGAGAATGACCCAGTAGAGGAAACCAATTCAATTATGTATACAGTGCATAAAAACTAAGAAAGATGTGATTTTTGGGAAAAGAAAAGCAACCCCAGATTGATTAGAAGTAACCATAATGTAGAGAAGGGAATGGATTTTGGAGAATCATACCTTGAAATAAGTAGCGGAATATGCAGTGGTGTATGTGAAGATTTATTGATTACTGATTACTGATTACACAGCCTACACTCTACAGGGACCAATTCTCTCTTCTATTCTATGACTGAAAAATATATAATAATGTTCATATCCGTGAAGATAAACGTTGCTTGAACTGGGTTGACCCGAACCCGACCCGCATCTTCATGGTTTGGGTCAGCTCGCGGGTCACACAGAATGACTTTTTTAAATAATAAAAAAAAAAAAAACTGTTTGGGCTTTCTTTTTCTTTTGATCTGAGATAGAAATTTGAAATTATTCTTTTTTTTTTCTTTTTTTTTCATAAGAAAACTGAAATTTTATTATGAATGTGATAATCTAATTACATCATGGATTCTCTTCAATCCAAGCCGTGAAATTAATCTAATTTAAGTGTAGTTGCTAAGTCATTACTGCGCGTTGGTGATCTTGTTTTGGCTTTTTAACTTTGTGTAATTACTATATTTTTTTTGTGTGTGCAGTAATAGGGATATACATTAAGAACTAAGAATCAATCACAGAGGGGCTGTTGCAGTACAGATTCGGTTATAAATAGATCGGTAACTCAGTAAAGTAATGAAGCAAAAGATGAGACATCTTCATAGGTGAAGAGTCTAAAACACAAAAATCTTGCTAGAGAGAATTACTGACCAGAGCATTACTAAAACTTTCATTTCTTACTTTTATTTTCAAATATGGGACATCTTTTTTATTTTTTATTTTTAGAAACACACACGTGCGCGCGCACACACACACACAAAAGAGAGAAAAAAAAAGTTTTAATACAAAGACACACCACAACTCCACTCAAAAGTTATAGTAAATATGTGACATCTTCATATATAGGATTCATTCTTAATGCGTTCGAGACTCGAAGTATGACTTTAAATAAGCTTATTTTATTTTTGTCTTAATTTGGGATAACTTATTTAGGACACTTTATTTTAAAATTGAGAAATGATATGTTCACAACATTTTCACAATATTTTTACAACAAATCCTAAGTGGCAAGTTGTTTCTGGTTGTTATTGTTGGAGCAAAAAAGTAATTTTCTTGTTAGGTTCAAATTTGAACCAATAACAACTAACCACCTGTGATTTGTTGTGAAAATGTTGTAAAAATGTTGTGAACGTAACATCTCTTTTTAAGATTAGAACATGTTTGACATATTAGGTTTTAAATAAGTTGCATTGAAAAACATAATAGGTTGCTAAAAGATTTCTAATTCAATTAGTACTTTAATGTTTTCAACGGAAATGTCTATATTCAAATCTCTTATCTATGATCACTGCACACCCTTGGTGCGATGGTCACTACACAAGTATAAGTGCTTGTGGGGTGTGAGAGCAAGGACCGAGGTTTAAATCTCCATGAGGGAGTTTCACATACATATACACTTAGATTATGTTAGAGTAGAATTCTATCTTGTATAAAAAAAAAAAATCCCTCATCTATGAAACACTATAATTATCAAATTATCAAAAAGAAAGTAAAAACACTATATACTAGAAAGCATTAAAGCCACATAGAAAGTCATGTGAAAAACAAAGGGGAAAACGAAACCTGTTTATCTAAAGAGCTTTAACATTAATACGGGACAAAAAAACTAAAACCTAGCTTTTTTTTTTTTTTTTTTTAACTGAAACTTATATTATTTGAAATAAAGCTGAGATAAAAAGTAAAGTGAGGCTCGCAAACCGTGGATAATTTAATTAAAAAGCAAGCTTATAATCAGTTGCTAAAGGCACAAATCTTTATTGTGTACATCATATGAAACTGGCTTTTTAATGATGCCCCTTTGAACATGCACTTCCTTTTGGAAATGAAATCCACGTGACAAAAGTCAGAGAGGTGGATTCATATAATCTGTGGGGGAGGAGAGGGCATATGAAATGACTGTGGTTAGTCATTGACGGGTGAGGGTGGAGGCGACAAAAACCCTCTTAGGCTCCTGAAGGAAACTATATTCTTGCTGCTACTAATGTTTAGACCTTCAGAGTTGCTTTCTCTTAGAACTTTCTTCATTGGGTCATCTCTACTGTCTGATACATGCCATAAACTCTTCCTGCCACCTTTTCGCGTGCCAAAGATAGATCATATCAGGTTAGAAATTATATATCCTAGTCTCAAGGTTCTTCATATATATATTTAGAAAAACTGTAAAACCTCATGAATCTAGCTTAATATCTACCATAGCATAAATCTAGAGGGTCATACTCGTCAACGTGACAGCAATGAAATTGAATATATATATATATATATATATTATTATTATTATTATTATTACCATAAGAAGGTAATGCAGAAGTTGCCGGAAAATCACCCACAAGAAGCAACACTGCCACTACTGCTGAAATCAACTTTTGAGGGAAAACTCCTCATGATGAAAAGCTGAAAACAAGAACTTGTAAATAGCCAGTAACTCAGTAAGGATGAGAGATTGAGATAGCCAAGAGCTAGATTTAAAAGGCTAATGTAATAAGACGGAGAGACGTGTTATGCTATGCTGCTAAGCATATTATATTATTTTTAAGGTTAGGTAGAAGAAAAATTAGATATGGTTGGGTTTAAATTTCCACAAGATTGGCTTTGAGGTACACGTTTCTTTCTTTTGTAGAAGGAGTTGTTACCACTTGGACTAATAGAAGAATATGCAACAAACATACAGTAACAGTAAAAGGATGAGTGAAGACTAGTCTTGGAGCTGTGCTATCCTAGCTAACTCTCTATCATAAGAAAGAATTTTGGATTTAAATCCCCCCTCCAGGTTAATGGAAGACTAAAAAATAAGAACACTCAATAAGGAGTCACCCATGCATGACTAAAAATTCGTTTGGGACTTGGGAGCGTAGCCTAGGAGGGAACTGAAGCATTGAGGAAACAATTCCTCTTATATGCGCTTAGGGATGGTAATGGGGTAGAGTGGGGTCAAAACAGAGGTGCCTCAACCTCAAGTCGCCCCATCTTCCCTTCGGGCAGGCTAGGATCGGGGTGAGTTGAAGGTATTTTCTCAGTTCTCATGAGGTGGCTTCAACATTAATAAGGTAAAAATAAAATAAAGATGGAAGGTACATTAATGGAATATGTATAAAAATAAATTATAAAAAAAGACATAAAAATTCTTAATTACATGTATAAAATATAAATAATTGAAATATACACTAAATAAAATACATACATACTGTTGGGAAATTTTAGACCCCGGTTAATAGAATTAACAAGTTTTAAATCCAAGTTGTTAATTAGATTTATTATGCATAAAACTTGTTAAAACAAACAAACATCAATATCATGTCAAAACTAAGTGCAGCGGAAAAATAAATAAGACAAGATATGATGACCCAGGAAAACCAATGAAACCAACCAGTTTCACAGTAAAAAACCTGGGGGTAAACCTTCCCGAAAAGCAATTCACTATAGTAAAGAGAAGTTTAGATCTAGTACAAAACCTTTGTCCCTAGACTCTACAATCTCTGTAGATGAACTCACAGCAGAAACCTTCTACCGCTTTAGATTCTCTAAACTCTTCAATATATGAACACCACCCTTTGATGCACGAATCCCAGTACGTGACTAACTAATTGCGCGGATCCTAGTATGCGACTTCAATCACCAACTAGAGAAGAAGATGTTGGTTGCAAAGTTCTTCACTTCATCAACAATAAAGATCAAGAAGCACTTGGTTACAAAACCCTAAGGCGTAAAAGACGCAGTAGCTTCTTTATGAGAGAATAAGGCTTCGGTCACATTTTTCATAAGTTCTCCTTGTATTCTCTTATGTGACGGCCTCTAAAATAAGCCTTATATATGCTTAGGGTTGTGAGAAAAGAAACCCTACACAAATACAAAAGTCTGGCCCAAAAATCAGATCTGAAAATTCTGATTTTCGTAACCTCGATAGATAGCATCTGTCGAGCAGCTGTCCACTAGGTATCCAGCAGCTATCCCCAGGTGTCCATCAGGTGTTCAGCTTTAGTAAACACCTTTTCTTCACTTGTTTCTTAGTCCAACCTTTATGACTTTAGTACTAGATTTGAACAACATGTTCTTTGAAGTATTAAACACATCTTAGGTCTACTAAATATAAGTAAAGTGCGTTTTGTCAAATGATTAGCCAACTACATAAAATATGTCCTTAACACATACATATATGCACACAATGAAAAATAAATGTTAAATAATACATAAAATCTTAAATTTAGCAAACCAATGTGCAAAGATGTGGAATCGAAATTATTCTTTCTTGATTCTCAAAAAAAAAAAAAAAAAAAAACTTCTTTCATGCAAAAAAGGGAAAATTCATCTTTATTTCTTCTTTATTTTTATTTAAATTTAAAAAATGAACTTTGGGTCTAACCGTTTTATGGTGTGATTTGCGGAGAAATATTTTTTGGTAGTGAAATCTAAACACTTTAAATGTCAGGTAAACTTTCAGAACTAACCTACAAGCGAAGATCAAACACGATATTCTACAAACCAATTAAACAGAAGCTCTCCTCAATTCATCGATGAGTTTCCCCTTAATTTGGTTCCAGCTATAAGTTACTTATTGGCAACCTCCCCTTTTGTGCTTTTGTTTCGTAGTCAAACAAAAAAAAGCAATCAAACTCTGTGGGCTTTACAGAATAAATTACAAACTTCAAATTTCAAACTACCAAGTTTCAAGTTTCAACACCAAAAATATACCTGAAGTTCAAAATTAACAAATTTGTCATTAATAACAAAAAATAATAATAATAATAATAATCATTCCAATTCTAAAGTTACAAAGATTTTGAAAATGTTTCAATTATATTAAGATAATGAAAAATGTCGAGCCATTAAAACTTGAAAGTCCATTACAATAGTTGATAAAAAAAAAATGAAAGAAAGAAAGTCCATTACAATTTGATCTAATGCCGATTCTATCCCATTAAAGATATATTCTACATTGATCTAAATCATCTTTACTATATAAGATCGTAGGATCTTAGGATTCTAAGGTCGATAATCTGGATTTTGAAAACCATGGTCATAATTAAGCTCCATGCATGCACCATTCTCCTACGATTAATCACGGTCAGAGATAATAGACCACAATATATGAGCTATCAGTCTTTGAAAGTTGAAACAAAACGAGCTAGAATGACTACAATGAGAGCGAGATTAAAAAGATTCTCCTAATTAAGTATGTGTCTTTTGACTCACAGTTTTGTGATTCACCCATTCTAGCAATCAATGGAATTGGATGTCCAAAGAGAAGTGGTATATCACAACTGTTTGTTAGTTTCACAATAATTTCACAACAAAGTTAGATGATAAACTATTATTGGTTTTCATATGAGCCTAATATTAACATCACATTTATATCCATCATTAACATTTTGTCATTTATACTTTATTGTAAAAATGTTACACTTGTAGCTTTATTGTTGTTCAAATTCTTGTCTCATATCTCATATGGTGCCTTTAGCATTTTTTTTTCATGTAACTTTGTTAGTAGAAATATATTGCTGTATTTTTTTTTCATTGATTTGTAAAAGATATAATTGTATAAGTATGATATTTCATAAATACAAAAATTTTAAGATAAAATTAAGCATTTTATAGATAAAAAAGTTATTGATCTGTAATTATCATGAAAATTTACAAATATAAATAATTAAGACAAATGTAATTCAATAATAGAATTATTAAAATACACGCCCTTGAAAATTTTATTAAATATTATAACATTACTTATAAAAGTTACACTTTATTTCTCAAGTACAATAATTTAGTAATTATTCCTCTCACATTAATGGTGTACCTCAACATAAATTTACTTAGAAAAAACCACTATCACTTTAAACTAGGTCCACGATCTTGGCTTAAAGTCAGAACCGATAGATCATGGAGAGAAATGACACCTTGATATGCAATTAGGAAAACTATAAAACTTCGTCTTCTTTTTTTCCTTCTTATTTTTCAAGAGTCTTTTATGTTACAGATGCTAGTTGAAGAAAGTAGAAGGTCGCCTAGAAGAAGAAGCTCTGAGCTAACATGATCAAGGCTTATGTGATATTCGATCATTAAGGTCAGGTGATTTGGGACGATAGAAGTCATATCGAAGTCTTCGGCCTCTTTGGACTGAAGCTATTATCTTGCCATTAATTTTCAGACCTTGAGAGTTGTCTTCTTCAATTTGAACTGAAGCTATTGTCTTACCATTAATGTTCAGACCTTGAGAGTTGTCTTCTTCAATAAAAACCGTCTTCATTGAGCCATCTTTACTGTCTGATATATGCCAACTCTTCCCACCACCTTTCAGGCCAAAACATGATAATTATAAAATCTCATTAATTAATTCAACAAAAGAGTGTTTAACTGTCGAATTAGGGGAAATTATTTAATGCATTCAATATGTTATGCAATCCTCTCACATAAGACTTTTTTTTTTGAGATTGTCATCTCACATAAGAATTCAATAAACGTCACTATAGTGTAACTGTATATAGCTAGAGTCCACATTCACTTGAGAGTTTTGAGAGTGAGATATGGATTGTTCGGAATAATTTCTAATAATCTAGTTAATGGTCATACTCATATACTATATGACCCTTCAGATTGAGAATTGGTTCAATAATACCATTCAATACCATGCATTTTCAATAGTTAAGATTAAAAGATTAAAAAAAAAACCTTTTAAGCTTTTTTCTTTTATCTTTTCATATTTTAACTTTTTTAATCTTCATCTTTCTAATAAAATGTGGTATTGCATGGTGCAATAGCCAGTACTTTATAATCTAGGAAAAAATGGCTGAATGCCATTTATTTTTAAAGTACATAGCAAAACATCATTCTTTCCAAAGTATCTAGCAAAATACTTATATTTTAAAACTCAATTTTAATAAAATTAAGTTCTACACAAAACTCAATATTCTCAAAATTGAGTTATGTGTGTATTTTTAAATAGATCTTGACATTAGTAATGTCGAGTTCCACTTAAATTTTCAAAAAAAAAAAATTAAGTGGCAAAATATGTATAAAACTCAACATTACTAATGTCGAGTTTCACCTAAAACTTAATTTTGTTAAAACTGAGTTTAAAAAATAAAGACATTTTGTTAGATACTTTGAAAAGAGAGGTGTTTTGCTACATGCTTTAAAAATAAAGGGCATTTAACCATTTTTCCCAAACCCTTCTCATATTAAACCTGATAGCAAAGAAAAGCTATTATTAATTTACCATGAGGAATTGGCGCAGGAATTGCTGGAAAATCACCCAGGACAAGGAATAATGCCACTGCTGCTGCCATCAACTTTGCTTGAAAGCCACTCATCTCGATCGGAAAGCTGAAAATGAATACTAGGAAGTAGGAGAATAGGACAATGAGAGAGCAGAAAATGAACATGATTTAAAGGACAGGTTGAGTGGAGTCTCACTCGAATACACGATATCCTTTTTCCACACGGAGAAACGACTTTCCGCTATCCTGGTCTTTCTATGCATCCATTTGAACAAGAATTTTTTTTTTTTTCGTTCATATTCCACAGAAAGTAGTGCTTGGTTTGGTTTGTTTGGTAACACTTCTATGAGATGGCTATCTCAGTCATTGACTAATACTCTTTGTTCAATTTATGTAGTAAAGAACGGTTTTCACTTTCTTGTTTTGAATGAGTAATGCTATAACAAATTTTACACCTACGAAGTTGGCAGGCTATTATTGATTTTCATAGTCATGTAGGTCCATATTATTGACTCTTTACTATTTATTATTCATTATTATCAACTTATTATCTTAGACAATTAAATATAAATTTGTTGTCAATTTTGCTATGCCTCTAAACTTATTAGACTAACATGGGCACGGGAGCATCATCATGATACAAAATAGTAAGAAATACGTTAATTTTCATAATATTTTATATAATAGGTTCTTCTTCTTTCTATTTGTTTGACTTATATTTCATCCATTTTAGCAGTCAATGGAATAAGTGGCTGTCCAAAACCTTCACATAAAGCTGCCTTTGGCATTTCTTTTCCATGTAACTTCGTTAATAGAATTATTAATTAAAAATGTGCTACGTCCACAATATTTTTATAACAATTTTACAACAAATCATAGGTGGTTAGTTGTTATAGGTTCAAATTTGAACCTAACACTAAGATTACTTTTTTGTCCCAACAATAACAACCAGTAACAACCAGCCACTTAAGATTTGTTGTAAAAATGTTGTGGACATATTATTTCTCTATTAATTATATTGAATTTTTTTTTTCAAGTTCCATTAATCTTAATTTCCATTATATTTTTTTCTTACACAAAAAATTCCGGTGAAATTAAAAAGCTCATTATTTAGTTAATAAGGATAAATTGCAAATTACACCCCTAGAGTTTGAGGGTATTTAGATTTTACATCCAGAAGTTTTAGAATTTAAATTTTACCTCTTAAATTATAGAGGTATTTGGATTTTAGACCTTGAAATTTCAGAATTTAAGGGTATAAAATCCAAACATCCCCAAATTTAAGAGGGTAAAATTCAAATTTTAAAACATTGGGTATAAAATCTAAACATTCCCAAATTTCAGGAGATAAAATCCAAATTTTGAAAGTTCATGGTGTAAAATCTAAACACCCTCAAACTTAAGAGTGTAATTTATAATTTACCCTTACACACTGCATTCCTTTTTAAATCCCTTCGTTTCTATATATATATAAATTACTCTATATAAAAAAAATTACATAAGAGAAATGGAATATACGAAAAATATATTCTAATGTAAGGGGAGGGTGTAGTCCCATGCTCAATAATATCACAATAAATATCTCAACAAGGAATGGGGAAAAAAAGACAAAAAAAAAAAAAGAAAACGAAATTGGCTTGTTAATGAGTTGCCAAGTTTGAACATCAACTTTTCTTTAGAAAAAGGTGGTTTGAACATGAACTTCCTTTTGGGAATGACCTCCACAAAACAAAGATAATAATTAGGAAAAGTATTTCCTAATAATCATAGAATCGGTGGGGGAGGTTCAGGTACATTCATTGATTTCCTTCCATTCTTGATGGGTGAGGGTGGTGGCGATGAAAATTCTCGTAGGCTTCGGAAGAAAACTATTTTCTTACCCTTGATGTTCAGACATTCAGAGCTGCCTTCTTCTCTTGGCACCATCTTCATTAAGCCATCTCTACTCTGAGTCTCAGATACATGCCATAAACTCTTCCTGCAACCTTTCAGACCAAACATATAGATCATAACGTAGTGTGAGAAATGATCTAAACCTCAAGAATTTAACATAACATCTACCATTGCATGATATGAAATGTGCAAATATAGAGGGTCATAGGACTTCTAGCATATATATATATATGAGCCTTTCCATACCGTGCATGAATTACAAAGAAACGATTATTACATCAAACCATTAAAGTGATACTTAAAGTTCAAATAATACCAATCAATTATAAATTAATAATGATTATCTCTTCTTATAAACATTCAATTTTTTTATTATTAAAACATTAACTCTAAGTAACCGCATGAAACTCTGTTTGGTTCTCATTTAATTAGTCAATTTTATTATTTTATTTATTTATTTAAACATTTTAATATTAAAATGCATCCAACAATACTAATTATGACAATGAAAAACTGTTATTACCTGCAGAAGTTGCTGGAAAATCTCCCACGAGAAGCAATATCACCACTGCTGTCATCAACTTTGGCGAAAAATTGGTCATCATGTAACTCTGAAAACAAGAACTCGTAGAAGCAGCCAGTTATAGACAATGGGACAATGAGAGAGACAGATTAGTGCTTCTCACTCGTAGAAGCCAAATTTAAAAGGAGTTTGGAGGTAAGAGTAGACTGAGTAGTGCTTCTCACACGAGGATTACGCGTTATGCAATCCTGTTTCTATGCATATTATTTTATAAGTAAATGTTGTTGCACACTTGCACATAAGAGACTTAAAGTCACCAGTTCTGTCGTTTGGGGCGAGTGTGCAAAACTGAAACTCTGTGTATTAGAGTGTGTATAATAAATATCACTCTTATAGTCTTATTTTATTATTTATTTAAGGCGTGATAGTGAAAGAGTTTTGTTTCATAGTTATGTTCAATGTATACACAATTTCCATAATTATATATATATATATATATATATATATGCATTAATCAAATATGCTTGGGTTTCAAGTTTCTACCATGGTTGACTACTTTATTTTGGAATCACACGTCTTTAGATTTTGTTAAAGGGACTATCTCCACTTTAGGGACCCGCTTTGACTACAAGAATTTGTAGTTGTAATCACGCTCCGTCCATGGAGAGCTTTTTTTTTTTAATTTTTTTTTTTTAATGTATATTGGAAACATTTGACTCATTCTTTTGTCAGTTTTGTGTAAGTTGTAAATTTGTAATAGTCCAGAATCTTATAGTTCAACATAAATAATGGTACATCTTAGTGATTTTAATGGAAATTTTCAGCGTTTAAATTCTTTATTTTTCTATGTATTGAATTATTCAAAAAATTTGTGAATTTATGATCTTAAAATTAAGTTAAAAATGTATTTTTAGTTCTATAAATAATAATAAAAAATACAGTAAAACTCATTAATAATAATAAAAATAAAATAAATAATAAAATAAATTGACAAAAATAATTCATATTAAATGTACACAAAAGAGGGCAAAACCAGATTTTAAGGAGGCAGTGTGGAGTCACGGACAAAGAGATGCCTAAGCAGTCCTGTTTTTATGCATATTATTTTATTTATAGTTGCAGGGTTTAATCCATTAAATTACTAGGAGGTTAACTTTGATGGTACACTTTGAGGGCGTTTGGATTGAAATTATTCGGGCTGCGTTTCTGCGTTTTCAGAATTTTTTTTTTTTTTTTTTTTCAGCCGTAGTTGTTGACTAATTCCTCATGAACAGTGCATCCGTGCACTGTTCATAGACCCACAAATTTTACTTTTCAACAACTTTTTCATTAAAAATGAGTCTCACGGTACTATTTACACATTTAAAAATTATTTTGCTACAGTGTTTTCAGTTTTCAGTTTTCAATTTTCAGCAATAAGTTCTATCCAAACGGCAGTGTTACTACTTGTGTTGACTTTTGTTGAGAGAGAGGCAGTGTTACTACTTGTGGACACGCTTTGACTAAAAAGAATATGCAATCAACGTAGGGTTGGCACCCTGCAAGTTGCAACTAAGATCCAAAAAAGAGTCCATGCATCTTCGGAATAAAGGAAAGGAGTTGGAAAATCCTACCATTCCTACACAAAAGTAGCTGATCTGATCAGTGGAAAAGGGGGCAAAAACCAATGGGTGCAGTGCAGCGAAAAAACCTTACTACACCAATACCGTCTTTCAATGTATCAATGTATGGTACGACCAATTTTGATTGTTTAAGAAAGCCATTAACGAGTGAAGAATGTAGGGGTGTTTGATTTTGGATTTTGCTATTGCCTTTGCCACAATCTCCTATGAGCACAAATGAACCATGTTACCATATGGCGATCCCTAGGAGATTGATGAGAAGGTTCCGATAGTTAAGTCAGAAAATTTTCTGTGAAAGAATATTGAATATGATAATTCTGATGTTTTTCAGTATAAAGACCTACCTCTCATTAGGGATTGGATCTTTCTTTATATTGGTTCCACCCTCTCTCTTTCTCTCGTTATAAGGTCTCTAAAATTTGATATTGGTGATTTAATCCCTAACTAGTAAAGTTTCCTCAAGAACATCAATTGACCAAGCTTATTTAATGTAGATTAGTCTTTGGAGCGTATCATTAAACCATAAAACTGACATAGCAATACGTTACTGGATGGTGTAAATATAGAGTTTTATAGGAAGTCTTTATAGTATTGAAACCCTATATTTTTCATTGGAATATATATTCCTTGATCTCATAATTTTTTTTTTTATTTTTTATTCAATTTAGGACAACTTATTAAGGACCTTTTTTTTTATAATAAAAAAAAAGTAGAACATGCTTGATAAGTGATCAGGCTTTAAAAAATCTCCACGTGGTAATTCAAAAGGCCGTATCAAAACAAACAGGAATAAATAGACATTAAAGCCACATAGAAAGTACCTACGGAAAAAAAAAAACTCTTCATTTAGAGAGGCAAGTGCGTTAACAGCCTAAAAATTAACAAGTTATTACATCAAAAGGGAAAAAGAGGGAAGGAAATTGGCTTGTGTTAATGATGTGCCTTTTGAACATGTACTTCCTTTTGGAAATTAACGGCATCCACAGAATAAAAGTCAGAAACATGGATAATCATGTAATCTGTGGGGGAGGAGCAGAAATTATACGAAACGACCGTTGTTGGCTCTTGTAGGTTGAGGGTGGAGGAGGTGGAAATTCTCTTAGGCTCCTGAATGAAATAATGTTTAGAACTTCGTCAGATCTGCCTTCTCTTAGAACTGTCTTCATTAGGCCATCTTTAATGTCAAATACATGCCATGGATTCTTCCTGCCACCTTTTTCATGCCAAAGATAGATCATTGCGGGTTAAAAATCATCCAAGCTAGTCTCTAAGACCTTACTACAATTAGAAAAAACTGTAAAAACTCATGAATTTAGCTAAATATTTATCATTGCATGAATCTAGAGGGTCATGTATAGCACTTTTAAAATACATAATATATATGGTCCTTTCATACTCAATGTGATAACAATGAAAAAACTATTATTACTTATACCATAAGGAATTAACGTAGAAGTTGCTGGAAAATTACCCACGAGAAACAATACTACCACTACTGCTAACATCAACTTTGAGGGAAGACCCCTCATCATCATGGAAAGATGAAAACAAGAACTTGTAGATAGGACAATGAGAGAGCTAGGAGCTAGATTCAAAGGGTTAATGTACTAAGAGGGAGAGACGTGTTATGTTATGCTGTAAGTTTTTAGGCATATTATTTTATTTTTAAGATTAGGCAGAACCGCAGAACAGAAGAAAAATTAGATATGGTTGGGTTTAAATTTCTGCAAGGTTGACTATGAGGTACAAGTTTCTTATTTTTGTAGAAAGTATTGTTACCCTTACAGATTTATGGATCTCCCAAATTAAAAATCCTAGCTATGTACTTGCATTTTACTACAGTGCTTCACATTTAGAGATGCATTGTTCATTCTCCAAATACTTATTTTATTCATTTTTGTGTTTAGTAACTGAAATAATGAAAAGTGGGGAAATTAATAAGAATAATCAATTAAAGATATAATAAATTTTGATGAAATAGGGTGTAAGATAGAAAATTAATAATGTTGGTGTTTTAAATAGCAGTTAGCTAAAATTAAAATAAAAAAGAGTAAATTTTTATACTAAAATAAAAAGGAAATTTGAGGAAAACCAATGTAAATGCTCTAACAACCAACTCCCAAAAAAAAAAAAAAGTAAACATAGTTCTAAAGCATCATTTTACACTCTCTCAAGGGATCCGGGTCAATGACTATCAAAATGAGATTCAAAAAAGTCTTCTAAGTATGTGTCTTTGACCTAGAATTTCGCCCATTTTAGTAGTCAATGGAAGACTGGAAGTGGCGGTCCAAACCTTTGTCTCAAAAGTTGCCTTTATCAGTTCTTTTCATGTAATTAACTTTTTATTTATTTATTTATAATCTAATAAATAAATTGGGAATTTAAATGTGATCAATATCTCTATTAGAAATATAAAAAAGTTTTGAATATAAATCTAATATTTATAAAGTTTTTGAATTTTCTTTGTACTTTTTTTAATGTAAAAGATAGCTTGATGTATTTTTTTTTTATATTTAAATTCCATTTTATTTTGGGCATCCAACATTCCTTTTTCAAATCCGTCTGTTTCAATAAATAATGTACACTAAGAAAAACGCATCACCTTTGAAAATTAACCAAATGGCATATTAAACACATGCAACAACAAAAAAAAAGGAAGGAAGAGAAGAAATTGGCAAGTAAATGAGTTGCCAAGTTTGAACATGAACTTCCTTTTGGGAATGGCCAGAAAATGAAGCTAAAAGTAATAACATAGATAATAATCAGGAAAATAATTTCCAGATAATCATAGAATCGATGGGGGAGGTGCAGGTACATTCATTGATTTGTTTCTATTCTTGATGGGTGATGGTGGTGGCGATGAAAACCCTCTTAGGCTTCGGAAGGAAACTATTTTATTACTCTTTATGTTCAGACATTCAGAGCTGCCTTCTTCTCCTGACACCATCTTCATTAAGATATCTCCACTCTCAGTCTCAGATACATGCCATAAACTCTTCCTGCAACCTTTCAGACCAAAGATATAGATCATAACGTAGTGTGAGAAATGATCCAAGCCTCAACTGTAAAACCTCATGAATTATAAAGAAACAATATTATAACATCAACCAATTTAAATGAAACTTAAAGTCCAATTGTTATGTGATATCAACCACTTTGTAAACTAACTAACAATAATAATGACTCTCTTCTTATCAGCATTCAAATTTTTTATTTATTAAAACATTAATTAACTCGCATTTTATTCCAATTAACCACAGGAAACTCTGTCTCGTTCTCATTTAATTAGTCAATTTATTCTTCTCATAAAAAAATATATATATATAGTCAATTTATTATTAAGTAATTCATTTAGTCATTTTAATATTGAATTGCATCCAAAGATACTAAATTATGACAATGAAAGAAAAGCTATAATTACTTGCAGAAGTTGCTGGAAAATCTCCGAGGAGAAGGAATATCATCACTACTGCTGCCATCAACTTCGACGAAAAACTGCTCATCATGGAAATCTGAAACGAGAACTTGTAGAGGCCAATTATCTCACACTTTCTATTGTTATAAACACTAGGACAATGAGGGAGACAGGAGCCAAATTTAAAAGTAGTTGGGAGGTAAGAGTAGTGTCTCTCGCACGAGGATTACGCGTTATGCAATCCTGTTTGTATATGCATATTATATTTAATTACTCATTTATTTGTTGTGGGACAGAGGAAGAGTTAGATTTAAAAATATTGTTTCACAATTCACATTTGATGGTGTACTCTCCATACACGTCTATATATATTTTTGCTAAATTTAAAAAAAAAAAAAAAAAAATTCTGTGTAAACTCATCAACCTTATATCACACGAAATAATGCCACGAATACCACCAGAGTTTTGATGGAGTTATCATTATAGATACAACTCATTTTATTAAAGTGCTTATAATTTTACACCACACACACACACACACACACACATATATATATATATATATACACACACACGGAGTATTATTTTATTGACTCTACATTTACAACTTGAAATTAATGATATACATGCAAGTACAACTATCATATTGGCATATACATTAATTAGGTATGCTCGGGTTTCAAATTTGTACCATATGGACTACTTTATTTTGGAATTACACTTCTTTAATTTTTATTTTGACTACAAGAATTTGTAATTGTAATTGTGGGGACTAAAAGGACCTAAGTAAGTATTTGGGCCTCGGGCTTTGTTGATGGGCGTTAGTTTGTTTTAGACTAAAAACCTCTTAGAACTGTAGCTCGGCCCATGAGTCGAGAGTCCGAGAATTCATCCGAGGACGAATATCTCCTCGGACAGATCCATGATGATCCTGGGATTCACCAAAAAGATCAAGGCAGAGTTCCGGAAAAACCGTTGGTAAAGAGGGGGATTTAAGCACCCTCCAGATGTAACGGTGTGAGGAAAATATCTTAGAAAAAGGCTGCTACCTCCACATTAAAGACCCTGCACCTACCTTCTTGGCCACATTAATGGGGGAGTGACCCCTGAATAGTAGAAGTCAGCCTTCTTGCTATAATTTAAAGACTTCCAGAGGGTGGTGGATGAGACAGGTGTCTAATAGGGTGATTTGTGCGACACGTGGATAAAGAGGGAAGAAGAAGAAGTATTTAAGGAGGAAAGAGGGCAAAGAAAAGGGGGAGACAAAGAAGAAGAACTGTGACCTTTGAGGGAAAAAAGAGAAATAATATATAATTTGTCCTCGGCTTACATCCGAGGAGGTTTATTTTGCCCCGTTCGTCTTTTATTTGTAAACACTGTAATATTTTAGCCTATTCATCAAGTTTTAAATATCACTAAATTAGATTGCGAGCCCGCACTCTACAAATTTCATTGTTTAAGGCTCATTGGGCCTGAGCCCATGTGTGTTTTTGGGTCCAGGCGCAATTGTGCATTTACAGTAATCACGCTCCGTTCATGGAGAGCTTTTTAAGAATTTTATTGTAAACATTTGACCCATTCTATTGTGTTAGTTGTGAGTTTGTGATAACGTAGTTCAACTGGAATAATGGTACTTCTTGGTGATTTCAACATAAACGTCAATACTCAAGATTTTGTTATATTTTATATACCCCTGATATTGTTAGCTAGAAACTATTTGGGTAAATTACATATTTGGTCCCTATCCTATACACCATATTTCAATTTGATCCCTAACCTTTTAATTGTGTCAATTTGGTCCCTAATCTTTCTTTACCGTGTCAATTTAATCCTTACAGTTATCTTTTGGATGAAAATTAATGACATGTCTAATGGCCAAAATAAAAAATTAGCTTCTGTTGTTGTGATAATAAACTAAAATTTTATTTTGGCTATATGCTATGTAAACAATTTTCATATAATATATAATGGCAAAGACTAAATTGACACGACATTAAAAGGTTAAGAACCAAATTGACACAATTGAAAGGTTAAGAACCAAATTAAAATATGGTGTAAAAGTTAAGGACTAAATATGTAGTTTACCCAAACTATTTTGTTTTGGATAATGTTGGAGCATTTTAATATTAATTAATTAAAATGAATAAATATTATAACATAAATGTGAAGATGTGGGAGTGAATATAGAAGATGAGGAGTTAGTGAAAATGTTTAATTCCACGTTGAAAATGAGAGAGACTATTTTATTCTTTTTAATTGTGGTGATTAATGAGTTAATATGAATTGAATCAGATATTGGTCTAGATACGTACACAATGAAGAGGTGAAGGGTGGAGATTAATTTGAGTAATAATTTCGTGAGGCCCATTGAGCCTATAAATAGACTCATTCAGACCCGATGAAGGTCTGCACCGGTTACAAAGTTTAGCCAACCAAGAGCTTGAATCTTCTTAAAGAGAGCAAGTGTCGCGCCTCAGTCTAAATAGTGTTGTGTAATTTTTCTTCTTTAAAATAATAATATTCAGAAGTATTGTTTAGTTTCTCGTTATGTTATTTCCATTATTATTGTGTTTGCACCAACAAATAATTTGGCAATTTCTTGCACTTGGCTTGTTCCTTCTTATTAATGCATCCGTATTTACCAACAAAAAAAAAAAGGGAAATGTCTAGAATTCAAGTAGCCTATTTTTTAATTATTAATTAAAAAAATGTAAATTTGTGATCTTAAAATTGAGTTAAAATGTGTTTTTAGTTCAAAATGTAAATTACATCCTTTAATTTTGTGTGAATTTTCATTTTCATCCACAAAGATTAATTCTTATAATTTTTAGTCATAAATTTTAGTATTTAGTATTTCTCTCAAATTGATCATTCCACTTATTACCGTTTATAAAATTGTAGTTTATTTTTTTTGGAGATAAAAGATAGAATTTGTATTAATAAACAAAGGAACCAAATCGTATACAGAGTAAAAGGACTTAATAAAATTGTTTAAGTGTAGAATATCAATGTCATGTCACATTTGTAAATAAGAAAATTTGTAACGAAAAAAAACATCATTTGTTTAAAAAGAAAGAAAGAAAAAGGTGCACGCGCGTGCACCGCGCGCGCAGGTAGGGATTAGCTAATAGATTAGTTAAAGTAATCATCCAAAATAAATTAAGTACAGCTAATACACATTTTCCGTAGTCAAATATTCCTTGTCGACGTGACAAATATTGTCATATAAAAATATGAAAGCAAGAACAGTGTGGAATTTTTAGGCAATCAATTGCCAAACCAATGTACAAAGACAAGGAATCAACATTCTTATTTATTTCATTAAAAAAAAAAACATTCATCTTTATTTGTTTATTCCTTTTCATAGGTAATCAAGTTGTTTTAGATCGGATTTCGAGTGAAGTCTAATTGATAAGATGTGGTTTCTAATTGATAGTCTCGAAAAATTTCTTATTTTAATTTCATGTTAAATTATTGATTATTTTAAAATTTTTAATTTTTTACCAATAGGTTATTCTAAAATTTAAACTATTAAAATATTATATATTTAATTATTTAATCACATATTTTTAGATCAGACTTCAAGTGAAGTCTAATTGATGAGATGTGATTTCTAATTGATAATCTCGAAAAATTTCTTATTTTAATGTTATGTTAAATTATTGATTATTTTAAAATTTTTATTTTTTACTAATAGGTTATTCTAAAATTTAAACTATTAAAATATTATATATTTAATTATTTAATCACATATTTTTAATATGTCAATTACCCTTTAATAATAATGTACATTGTACATCATAGAAGTACGCATCAACTTTAAAAACTAACCATATGTGCACATAGACTGATAGACCTGAACATGGTTTTTTTTTTTTTTTTTTTTTTTTTTTTTTTATGAGAAACATATGAAATTTTCATTCATTGAAATTGAGCTACAACAAAGAGGAACAACAACAGAGGAAACAGACAAACAGCTACACTCCACACTCTTTAGTTATTATATGCTCCACAAAACTTGGACACACATCTCTCCAAACTTGTGAGGTACCTGTGAGTCTAGCTGCCCTTGAAAATTCATGGGCTGCATTGTTGCCGCTCCTTTTCAAATGCTGAAAGGAACACCAAGAAAAAGAGGAAATGTTCTTGATGTTTTGCACAATGTGCCCAATATCACCACCTAACTCACCATCATTAATAGCTTGAACAATTGAGAGAGCATCGGATTCAACAATGGCATGGGAGATCCCTAAGTCCAAAGCAAGAAGCACACCTTCTTGTAGCGCGAAACTTCAGTGATCTCAGCAGAGAAAGGGGTAGAAAGAATTTTGCTTGATGCTGCAAGGAGACAACCCCGAAAATCGCAAATGGCCACACCAATGTAAGAAGGGCTGCCATCTAAAGCAACGCCATCGGTGTTAATTTTGAAAAAACCCGATGGAGGGGCTTGCCAAACCGATGGGGAAGGGGCTGGAGAAAAAGCAGGGAGGGAGCAAGCATCTTTAAATTCACACAGCAGTCTATTCGCCATATCCCAAACCTGACTTGGAGTAGAACCCGAGTCCTCATGTATGGCTTGGTTGCGGTTCTACCAGATGGACCAAGCCACAGCAACAAAGAGATCCAAATCAAGAGGGGAGCCTTTCTCAATAAAATCCAAGACAACATCCACAAAATCTCTAGGCAAGGAGGTTACTTCAACAGGACAATTATGCCATTGAGCCCAAGTCAATTTGGCATGATCATAAAGGAAAAGAGCATAGGCAGTGAATTCCAAGGCCTTATCACAAATTGGGCAGAAACTAGAACAGTGAATACCTCCATGGCTTATATTAAACATGGTTGGGAGGCCATTTACACACGACCTCCAAGAAAAAATTTTAAGCTTTTGAGGGATTTTTAGACACCAAATCCGCTTCTAAAGAGAAGTTCTAGAATCAAAAGAGGAGCCTTCAGCCTTCTCAATCAAGTCCACAAGGCTTGAGGCAATGTGATAAACACTTTTAACAGTAAAGACCCCCCTTTTATTGCCCATCCACATGAGGCTGTCTTTAGGAAGATTATAATTGATGGGAATTTTTAATATTGTGCTGGCTTCAAAAGGAAGAAAGATGGATCTGACCACATCTACTTTCCACCACCTAGTGTCATTATCAATAAGAGAGGAAACCATTGGGTAATCATTAAAATCCGATTGAGGGGTGATCACTTTGTGAGACGATGGAGTTGGAAGCCATTTATCGTCCCATATATGAATTCTTCGCCCATTACCAACCCTCCACCTTGTTCCTTTTTTAATAACCTCAATACTATTATGAATGCTCCTCCAAGTATAAGAGGGGTTGCTTCCTTTCTTAGAATTAAGGACATCATCATAAGGAAAGTACTTAGCTTTAAAAACCCGAGCCATCAATGAGTTTGGATTGTTGAGAATTCTCCAACCTTGTTTAGCCAACATAGCAAGGTTGAAAGCTTGAATATTCCTAAAACTCATCCCACCATGAAGCTTCGATTTACACATCTTCCTCTAACTTACCCAAGCAATTTTGTTCTCATCGCCTCTTTGCCCCCACCAAAAATTCCTCATCATATTTTCTAAATCTTTGCTCAAGGATTTAGGGAGTTGAAAACAGCTCATTGTATATGTGGGCACTGCTTGGGCTACCGCCTTGATAAGGATCTCCCTCTCGCCTATTGAAAGAAGTTTCCCTTTCCAGCCAGCAAGCTTTTTTGCCACCCGGTCCTTTACTTCCGCAAACACTTGAGCCTTGGATTTTCCAATTATAGTAGGCAGCCTGAGATATTTGTTATGCCTGGAAACTTGCATAAGGCCAAGGATATCCAGAATTCTATCCTTTTTCTCCTGAGGGGTGTTTGGGCTGAAAAAGATAGAAGACTTGTCGACATAAATCTTTTGCCCCGAAGCCGCTTCATAGCTATTAAGAATATCAACAAGTTTCTGACACTCTTAGTCCTCCACTTTGTAGAAAAGGAGGCTGTCATCAACGAATAAGAGATGGGTGATAATTGGGCAACCTATACCAATGGACATTCCGCTAATCTGATTTTCACGGGCTGCTTTATGAATAAGCGCTGAAAAGCTTTCAGTACAAAGGAGAAAAAGGTAAGGGGAGAGGGGATCTCCCTACCTAATGCCTCTTGAGGGGGTGATGTTTCTGCATGCTTCACCATTGATAATAACTTAATAAGAGACAGAAGAGATGCAAAGAATAATCAGGTCCACCCATTTTTTGGTAACGCCCATTTTCTCCATAACAACTTTGATAAAATTCCACTCAACTCTATCAAAAGCCTTACTCATGTCTAACTTAATTGACATATAATTATCCATCCCATCTACTTTGTGATTTAAATAATACATGAATTCAAAGGCCACTAGGACATTATCAGAAATAAGATGATCCGGAATGAATGCTCTTTAATTTTCAGTAATAATACTTGGGAGGATTGGTCTGAGCCTATTAGTAAGGACTTTTGATATGATCTTATATGTAGTGTTACAGAGGCTAATTGGGCGAAAATCAATCATTTTGGAGGGCTGGTTGGTCTTTAGAATAAGAGCAATATTGGTTTTATTTATATCGGTTATGGGCATATTTGAGTTCAAGACGTTTAAGACCATATTTGTGATACTTAACCCTACAATGTCCCAATACTTATGAAAAAAGATTGCGGACATACCATCGGGTCCAGGTGCTTTAGTTGGATGAAGCTGCCGAAGCGCCGCAATGACTTCCTCTCTTGTAAAGTCCTTGGTGAGCTCAACATTCATGTCTTTAGTGACACACCTAGGCAATGCATCAGCGACCTCATTAATTCCACACGGAGAGGAGGTGGAATAGATCCCTTCAAAATAAGAAATTGCAGCAGCAACAATGCTTTCCTTGCTCTCACACCAAACACCGTCATCATTCCACAACCCCAATATGGTATTCTTTTTCCTTCTCTCAGAAGCATGGGCATGGAAGAATTTAGTGTTTCGATCCCCTTCCCTATACCAATGAACCTTACTACGCTGCCTCCAAATGGTCTCCTCACTATCTTAAAGATCATTAACTTCCCTTCTAAGCTGGTTAATTTCAGCCCCTGTAGTACCCTTGTCTTCAATGGCAAGTGAATTAAGAGCCCTTTTTTTCTCCTGAATTTTCTTTTGAATATTGCCCACCACATTCTGATTCCAATTAGTGAGAGCAGCTTCACATCTTTAGAGGTTTGATGCAACCCCCTCTGGAGTAGCAGCAAAAGTACCAGAATTCCAAGCTTCTTGAATGATTTCCCTACAATCTTCCCTTTTGACCCACATTGCCTCAAAATGGAAACGGCACTTCCTTTTGCAGCCTGGGGAAAATGAGTTGGTAACGAGTAGAATACAATGATCAAAGGTTGTGTCAACAAGATGATACACCTTCGCCTCCTTAAAAAACTCAAGCCAATCCGAGGTAGCCAAGGCCCTGTCCAAACGCAGAAAAATTCTGTCACACCCCTCTTGCATATTACACCAGGTAAAATCAGGGTCACAGTACCCTAAATCCTTGAAGCCACGCAAATTTACAACCTGACGGAAGCTATCCATTTGGCGTTGAGAGCGGAGGACACCCCCTGCTTTTTCATTGATAGAAAGAATTTCATTAAAATCACCACAACAAAACCAAGGAATATTAAATTGACTATTAAGAAGAGAGAGGAGTTTCCAAGATTCTTCCCTGAGATGGGGCTTTGGGTGCCCATAAAACCCAGTGAACCTCCACAAAAAACCATTGTCTGACTCAGTAATTACCGCATCAATGTGATGGTTAGAAAAACTTTTAATTTCCAACTTAGTGTCACTGGACCAGAGCAAAGCAAGGCCTCCCCTACAACCTCTGCTAGGAACAATTAATCCATTCGGAAAACCCAACCTGTATTTTACTATCTCCATGCGTCTACTCCTAATTTTTGTTTCAGAGAGAAAAACTATTTTGGGATTCCAACGCCATATATAATCACGGAGCGCAAAAACTGTCCGGATGTTCCCAATTCCCCGGCAATTCCAACATAGGGAATTCATTGCTGCCGGCGGTGCTGCTCAGCAGCCACCGCCGATCTCTCTAAATTGTTTGGTGCTTCATTTTGGTGTGAAGTACGTAGCTTCTTCTGTGGGTTTTTGTCACTCTCTATTGAACGTTCATGCATGGCTAATCTTTTAGTACCCGAAAGCCCAGTTAAACTCTGTGCTTGCATATTAGCATTTTGAGGCTTCTTTCCTTGGACTCTAGCCACTTTTTTAAAATGCCCTCTCTTTGGGCTTAAGTGGGTATATGTGGGCTCATTTTTAAGAGAGGGGTTTCTTATATGCTTTTTCTGGCTGGATGACTTTTGGGCCTCAGATGGGCGTATATTAGAGCCCACAATGGGTGAGTTGGCTTCTACATCCTTCTCTGACTCTAAAGACTCGTGGGAAGCACGTGGGTGCACCGTAGTAGTGGGTGTTGGGCTCGAGGGACGTACCTGAACATCATGTCCCTGGTTCTCTGCTGACAGCCCGATTGATTTGCTGCATTGTCCCTGATCGGCGTTGTTGGGACTGGTGAGATTGGACATAGCTATTAAGTGTCTCTTTTGCTCTGTTCTTAGCTTCGCCGGATTATCAGACATCAGAGTGTGCCGATCACCAATCTCTTCATCCATTCTTTCCTCCATTCCTCCGTTGCTAATAGCTTTTTGTTTTTCAAAACCTCCCTTAACACCTCTATTTGCTCGGATCCAGTCCCCATATTGCCTCTAATTTTCAGTTCTACCTTGATTCCCAGAGCAATGTTTCTCATCATGACCCAAAACACCACAGATAAAGTAGAAATTAGGAAGCCTTTCGTATTTGAATGTAACCCAACATTTACCTCCTTCCGAGTTGACAATATTTGCACCTCTTCTCAAAGGCTTATCAATGGGTATATCCACTCGTATTCGCAGAAATTTTGCTTGTTCCGCTAGCCAAGAGCGCCTGTCTGATTCAATATACTTACCCAACTTACTACCGAGATCCTTGCCTACTTCCTCTGTCATACTTTCAAAGGGAAGACCCCATATTTGAACCCAAAACGGAGAGTGGGTAAAAGAGATATTATCAATTGACAAACCTTTTCTCCATCTACAAAGGAGCAGAAGATTGTTGTCAAAATTCCAAGGACTGTTTCTCTCTACCTACTCCAATTGATAGCTGGAACTGAACTTGAACTGAAAGACATTTTTTCCCACATCAACAATCCTAAAGTCTGATCCCAACTTCCAAGCGGATCTTAGTGTGGATTTAAGAGCTCGTGTGTTTTGATGCCTATCTGCTAATAGTCGCCCAAAGAGGCTCAACGCACACTCTTCCAAGAGGTCTGATCTGCCTGCGGCTGATATAGAGATTTCTTCCTCTTCTTCCTTTGTGAGTTGAAGATGCTGAAACCCATCGATGATTACTTGATCCATTTGAATGAAGAGTTTTACCCAAGCGTTGTGGGCTATTGAGACCCAGAAAGAACCTGAAAAGAAAGGGAGAGAAGAGTTGTGTTGAGGCAAGAGAGAATGGCTTGTTATTACTTTAACTAACACCTAAAAAAATAAATAAATAAATCAAACTGCCTTCTTTATGAGGCACTAATTAAGTTTGAACATTAAACTTCCTCTTAACACAACGAGGTCAGAAACATAGATATTCATCATTGAATAATCTGTGGGGAAGGTGCAGGCACAGCCAATGATTTTTGTGGATTTTTGAAGGGTGAGGGTGGTGGCGAAAGATCGAAATCCCCGTAGGCTCCTGAAGGAAACCATTCTCTTACTATTAATGTTCAGACCCTGAGAGCTGCCTTCTTCTATTGTAGCAGTCTTCATTGAGCCATCTCTGTTGTTAGGTACATAAACTCTTCCTGCCACCTTTTAGGACAAAGATATATAGATAATTAGAAATTAAAACCACAAGACTAAGGACCTTGATATATAATTAGAAAAATGTTATAACTTCATGAATTCAACATAGTGTGGAGAATCATAAAAGGACTTTAAGTACTGACCCTTTTCAATGTTTTCACATTCAATAAGAGTAATAGCAATAAAAACTATTATTACCATTAGGAAATGAGGCAGAAGTGGCTGGAAAATCACTCACGAGAAGCAATATTGTCACCACTGCTACCATCAACTTTGCTAAAAAAATACTCATCATGGAAAGCTGAAAAGAACTTCCTTGCCTCTCAGTTCAACTTTGTTATGAACACTAGAAATCTAGGACATTGAGAGAGCCCAAAACAAGATTTTAAAGGGGCAGTGTAGAGTCACGGGCGAAGAGATGCCTAAGCTGTCCTGTTTTTATGCATATTATTTTATTTATAGTTGCAGGCCAGGTTTAAAGTATTAGTCCCTGTTTGGCAAGTAAATTCTAATACACATTTTTACATTTTAAATAACACTTCATACTTTTTTATGCACTTTTTTACCCACAGCTATCAAAAATACATACCCAAACAATATTAGTCAAACTCCCGACCCACTTGGAGGTTAACTTTGATGGTACACTTTGTTTGACTTTTGTTCAAGGAGGCAGTGTTACTACTTGTGGATACGCTTTGACAATGCAATCAACGTAGTGTTGGCACCCTGTAAGTTGCAACTAAAAAAAAAAAAAAAAGAGTCCATGCATATATTGAACAGCCACTGGTATTTATTTATTTTTACCCCTAATGAATAACTTGAAAACAACGATGGAAGTTTGATATGGGGGGAGACGAGTTTGGCTGTGCAAACAATGATTATCTTGCTCAGGAAAACACTTGCTTAGATGAAGGTGGAGATTTTGCGACTTGGGATGAAAATTGTTCGATGGAATTTGAGTTTAAGTGTACATTTGTTGGAATTTGTCTCACACCTTCATCTAAGCAAGTTTAGGTGAAATTTTAAGTTTAGAAGCACAAAAGAATATAAAATAAGTGGAAAATAATATTTTACCGACATGGTTTCGTTGTCTCATATGTTACGGGCTGGCATGGTATTGCTTGGGATAAGCTGCAGCAACAACTGTAACCCATTAGAATGTTAGGAAAAATTCTATATAAATTGAAATAAATTTCAGCAAGAACAGCGAAAGCATAATCACACCAAGGGCGGTTTAATGTATTTGAGAGTTTAAGGCAAAAACTGAAATTAAGGCCTTTTATATATTTAAATATGATTTTTTAAAAATTAAATATTACTAAAATTCTATTATCTTGTTTTAAATGAAAAATTATTCCTAATTAACATGAACGATGTAGATTTTTTTTTAAGCCTCTTTTTCTCCTCAACGTGTCCAACACGCCTAAGCCAACTAACCCCAATAAATCCAAAGCCAGCGAACCTAATAACTCATTTTTACAATATTTTTATAACATTTTCACAACAAATCATAAGTGGCAGGTTGTTACTGGTTGTTATTATTTGGGCAAAAAAGTAATCTTAGTGTTAGATTCAAATTTGAACTAATAATAACTAACCACCTATAATTTGTTGTAAAAATATTGTGAATGTAGCACCATTCGCTAACTTTTGTACATGATGAAGAAAAGTTAAGAGACATGAAAAAGAAGCTCATTAAATGAGTATGTCTATTACAAGTGGGCTGGACCCGTGGTGCAGTGCACCCAACATAGAAGGCTCTTTTTTTTCTTTTTTCTTTTTTTTTTCTTTTTTTTGAGAAAAAACATAGAAGTCCTATTAGATTTAGATGTTTGTCTAGAAATATTAGTTGTTAGTTTTGAATAATGTTACTTTGTTTTCGTGACAAAAAATTCTAGAACCATAATTAATTTCACACTCATTTTCTTAACTATTTAATGTAGTTAATGGTGAGTGGTGTGAAAAAAAAAAAATTGATGGATTCATGTGAAAACGAAGAAAAATTATTAGCACTAATGTTGAGAGGTTGGTTTTTCCCCAAAATAAAAACCACTGTGTGAGTTGAGCTATGCCGAGTCTCAATTCTGTCACCATGGCCCCAAGAGGCCGAGAGGATTTTAACAGAATAGAGGTTCACACGGCCGGCAGGAAACTGCAGTTGTTGAGTATACGTCCCCCTCCCCAAAACCCAAAATGAAGGTTCGATTCACCTGCCATGAGAGATATAGATGCAAGCGCAAAACAGCCACAATATGACAACTAGTAAGTAACAAGGAACACTTAGATAGTGTGTACAAGTCCATTGCATACGATTAAACAACTTATTCTTCACCTTACAATATTTTGCTAAGGGACTACTTATCAACATAACAATTGGATACCAGATCAAATGGTGTTTGTTTTATGGGTAAATTGTTTAACATCAGTTAAAATAAATTAAGAGTTTCTCGTATGATGATATATACACATATTAAGAGCTGCATTTTCATATTAAACAATACCTCAAGGAGGTTTTGTTATGGTAAAAAACAAACCCTAGGGTTTAAGTGTTGTATAATTAACAGTTTGTACATTAAACAATATCACAAGAGGATTAAGTGTTACACTTAAAAACTCAAGTTGGATTTGTGTTTTTATAGTGTTAGAAATACTGAATAATTGTATTTTTTTTTTTTTTAAAGTAATGTAAAGTTGTTATTTACAACTATTTTGTGTTGGCTTGAATTCCGTGCCAAATTTGATTGTAATTTTGTTCAATCACGTTTACCTTATACTTTATGTGGGATTTCATTGTATGGGTTGTGCGTGAGAGAGAGTGTGAAGACTCAAGCTTGCATTGAAGAAGGAGTGGTTTCCGTGGGTATCTCACGAGTAAACTTCCTGCGAAATAAGCTACGTGAAGAGCACATAACTGGAATGCGAAGAGTTATGACAATCTGGTGACAGCTGGTTTTCGCGAGTATCTCGCAAGTAAGACCTTCCCGCGAAATACCCGCGAAACATTCTGTTTTACTATTTTGGCTTATCTACTCCACCATGTCTTCACCCACACTATATATACCCATATTACCCACATATTGTGAGGAGTGCATTTTAAAGAGAAAAAACCTAGCATACACACTTAAGAGTTAGAGATTGTATACCAACAATCCTCTACACAATCATCTACACAATCCTTTATGGTTTTCCTCATATTCCTACCTCTCCATATCATATCCATATCCTTGAGAGGTTGATAGCCCAAACACTTACTACACATAATTTGAGTGTCAAGTGAGGTTTTGGTACTGCTGGGAAGTATTGGAAGAAGCCAAGCTTTGGTAGCTACAATCTGGCGCATTGCGGGATCCGAAAAGCTAGACAAGACACAGTTCTGAGAAGCCTTGTTGGAGTAGGAGTTTGGAGGGTTTAGGTGCACTGGGTAGATTAGGCTTGGAGGGTCTCTTGCTATTTGTGTATCCCAACTTGTTGTCTAGTGGATCGATTTACCGCTTGGAGGGCGGCAAAGAGGTTTTTTGCTGAGTTCTTCGGTTTCCTCTTCAATAACACATCGGTGTGTTATCTTGTGTTTGCATTTCTCTTCCCTACTCTTTTAGCTTTCATTTTATTGCTGATTTATGATGAATATGGCTTAGAGTAGCTTTATTGTTTGTTCGCTCGCATTTACTCTTTTACACACTTAGTTTAAGTTAGAGTAAAATCAATCGAGCCGTAATCTTTTAATTTGGGGTCTAAACAGCTCTTGTGTTTTTAACACAAATTCGAGCTTTCAATTGGTATCAGAATGGGTGCACTTGCTGTGGTTTCATTACCTAAGTTTGATCCTAGACCCCTTTTATGATGGATCGATCACAATCGCTCAATGCTCCACCATTCTTTGATAGGAGCAATTATGCGTTTTGGAAAGTCTATATGAGGGCATTCCTTTGTGCTATAGATGAGTGCATATGGGATTCCGTTGAGAATGGGTATGTTAGACTCACGACAGCCAAGTCTAAATGGAACAAGGTAGCTCTTGCTTTGGCAAATGCCAATAGTAAAGCAATAAATGCTATCTTTTGTGGTGTGTCTACTAATGAATTTCACAAAATATCACATGTGAAGACATGCAAGGAAGCTTGGATGATTCTTGAGACTACTTATGAAGGTACCAAGAAAGTTAAGGACACAAAGCTCCAAATGCTTACCACCTGATTTGAAGAGCTCAAGATGAGTGACGATGAGTCATTTGATTCATTCTATGGGAAGCTCAATGAAATCGTGATTTCCAAGTTCAATCTCGAAGAGAAGATTGAGGATGCTAAGGTGGTGAGAAAGATTTTGAGGTCCTTACCGAAGAGCTTTCGTGCAAAGGTCACAGCTATAGAAGAGAGGAAAGATTTGGATGAGATCAAGATTCAAGAGCTTATTGGATCTCTCCAAACATATGAGCTTGGACTGCCTTCCCACAAGCTAAGCAAATCACTTGCTTTCAAAACCATCAACAAGAGAATAAATGACTCCTCCGAAGAAGATGATGTGGAGAAGGAGGTAGCATTCCTTGCAAAGAACTTCTAGAAATTTCTGAAGATGAAAAACAGTGGGAAGTCTTTCAGCAAAGGAAAGTTTTCATCCTCCAAAGGTGATAGGAAGGAGTTCAAGAAGCAAGATAGGAATGACTCTCAATCCTCTCAAGGAATTGTGTGCTATGAATGCAATGGTCATAGACATCTGAAGAAGGAATGTCCCAACTTTTTGAGAGGGGAGGGTAAGGTGTTTGCCACTACTCTTAGCGACTCCGAAAGCTGAAATTCAGACATGGAAGGAGAGTGTGACAGTGATGGAAATTACAGGGCCTTCATGGCAATTACCTCTGTTGACTTTAAGGATAATTTGAGCAATTTGGTTGATGAACTTGCTGAGCATTCCGAGGGTGAGGAAGTTGAGGAATCGAAAGATGAAGAGGTATGCCAAAATTAAGGTGAGAACAACCTTCATGAAGCATATGATGCTTTGCTAGAAGATTGTAGAAAATACGCCAAGGTTGTGAACCATGCTGTGAGAAAGATGAAAGAAGATTAAAGAAGAACATAGGTGTACACTTGTGCAACTTAAGGAAGCAAAATGTGAAGTAGAAGGACTTAAGGAAGAATTGGTTGAAGCATATTCTAAGATCAAGTTACTTGAACTTGAAATTATCCAAGCTAATGTCAAGGTTGAGGTGCTGTCCTCACAAAAATCTCCACATGATAAGATCGGTTTGGGCTTTACCGGAGAGGGAAGCTCTAACAGCGAACCCAAGAACGAAGTGAGGTAACAGGGAACCCAAGAAAGAAGTGAGGTTCGTATTAGCCAAAAATGTTGAGAAACTCAAGGAAGTGAATCCTGAGATTGAGACCCCTGCTGCTGAAAAGAACCATTGGTGCAAAACCAAAGGATAAAGAAAAGTCATTACCAAAAACACAAAGAGGGCCTCAAGTGAAACATGTGTGTCATCATTGTGGCGTTCAAGGGCACACAATGCCGAATTGTTTCAAGCTTCATGCACTCAAGAAGGCTGACTCTATGCGTGGCCAAGAAAATTCAAAAAAAAAAAGACAAAAGGAGCACAAGCTAAGGGGGAAAGTGAGGGACATCTTATTGGAGACTTTATGGAAATGTTGAAGAATATGATTACACGATACTTTTGATGCGCTTCTCTACTTCATCCATCATTCTTTTATTCTATAATTTACATCATTTTCAATATCTTAATTTTTATGAAATATTGATTTAAGATATCAAAAGTTGCCTCTATTTAGTATCTCTTGGCTATCAAATCTTACTATTTCTTTGTCTCTATTTCTATTTTTACTAAACTTACATTTCATATACTCCATTTTAGTCCTATTTAAACAAAAATCTTTAAATTCTAAAGCCTCTCCCCAAATTTCTAACTTCGAAATTCCATGTACTCTGTTTTGTTTGACAAATTCTACTTAAACGAAAGCCTGTGTTCATAAGTCATAACAAAGACGGTTAAAAATATGGTTGACGTGATACATGCTAAAACAATTCCTGATACATGCAAAAAAAAAAAAAAAAAGGTTTTGGTAAACGGTTCAAGTCAACAAGGGACCCGCTTTGACTATAAAACTCTTCAACCAATATATAACGGTAGTCGGCAGGGCTGTCCACACCCACCCAGGCCACCCGTACCTGACCAACTGTAGTATTTTACTATAATTTCACATAGGCTTAATCGGATTAAAAGCATTCATCTCTCTAAAATAGGATATGGAACCAATTTTGAGAATGTACATTAAAAACCTACGCATTGACGTCCCTCTATATCTCCTAAAATATCATTTTGTTCCAATTTTCCTTTTGTTTACACTTTTGCTTGAGAGAAATGAATAAAGAGAATTATTTTAAAATATTCTATCAACTTGTTTGAAAGTTTTAGTAGAAAGAATGAAAAGTTTATTCTCATATTTGGAATGAAATGTTTAGCAATAAACACTTGTAATTAAGACTAAAAAGAGTTGGTGTAAGAGGAAGGTAGGCAACTTAAGTACGTAAAACTTTACAATTAAGATGGATAAAAAATTCTTTCATGAAATAAAATGGACCAAATTGTACCAAATGGGCAGAAGTGGACCAATTAGGACTGAATAAGACCAAAGTGGACTGAATAGACCGAATAGGACCAAGTAGACTGAATATGACCGAATTAGACCGAATAAGACTGAAGCTGACAGAATGGAAAAAATATGACTGAATTGGACCAAATTGAACGGAATAAACCAAAACAGACATAATGGACTAACTAGAACCAAAGTAGACCAAATAAGACCAAAGTGAACCGAATAGGACTGAAGTTCACCCAAAAAAAAAAGTGGATATAATGGACTAAATGGGACTAAAATAGACCGAATAGAACCAAAAGGGATCAAGTAGACCAAATAGGACCGAATTACATAACAAAAATATAGAGAAACACATTTGTAATGGTAAATTTTGGTTTAAAAATCAAATAAATAAAATAATGATGTTGTGAAGCCTTCAAAGTGGGGTAGTTAATATATATATATATATAAGAGGGGTAAATGAACACAAACAAAATGAAAAAAAAAAAACCCTTATTAATTTTTAAGTGGGCATTCCTTTTCAAACCTTGACAAATGATGCACACAGTTGAGGAAGTCGCTTAACCTTGTTTTTACATAGATTCAAAAATGAAATTGGATTATAAATATTTTAACACAATCACTTCCAAAGGCGGAGGAAAATTAAAAAGGAAAGCTGAAATGGAAATGGTCCTATTGACGAGGCGCCCGGTTTGAACATGAATTTCTTTTTGGGCATGCATGCAACTGTCAGAAGGATATATATTATGGAAGATGGGTAGTTTATATTAAATTCTTCAATTTAACTCAAATACATAGTTGTATCAATCAATATAATATAATAGTATTTTTTTTTCTAAAAATAATTAAATTCAAAACAACAAAACTTTCGAGTTATTAAATTACTGCATCTAAGAACCTTCTCCTGGTGTTGGTCCGGAGTGTACTGAGTGTGCGGGTGGCGGCGATTGAAAATCTCGTAGACTCCGAAAGAAAATTATTTTCTTACTTTTAATGTTCAAACCTTTAGTGCTGCCCTCTTCTATTGGAAGTATCTTCATTGAACCATCTTTGCGGGCAGATGCAAGCAATGAACTCTTCCCAACACCTTTTAGGCCAAAGATAGATCATAGTGGGTTAGAAATAATCCAAGATTAAAAGGACCTTGATTTGCAACTTGGAAAACTATTAAACCTCATTAATTAATTCAACATAGCTTCTACAAATTCAGATTGAAAAGCCAAATATAGAGGATCAAAAGATTTTTAGCATATGACCCTTTTTTTTTTTTTTTATATATATATATATATATTAGATGTGATAACAATGAAAGAACTATTATTACCACAAGGAAGTGATGCAGAAGTCGCTGGAAAATCATCTTCAAGAAAGAATATTCGCACTACTGCTGCCATCAACTTTGATGGAAAGCCACTCATCATGGGAAATTGAAAATTGTTGAAGGCAATAATCAGTTCACCTTTACTAATCGTTATGAACGCTATGAGTCTATTAGCGGTACAATGAGAATTGAGAGAGCCATGTACTGAATTTAAAGGGGGCAGGGTAGAGTATGACCTCTCTCACAAGTGTTAAAAATATGTGGTTAAATGATTAAATTTATCATATCCTAATAATTTGATAAATTTAATTATTTAATTAACTATATATTTCTAATACTTTCTCTCACTCATGTGTGGGCCGAAACTATCTTTTAATAGATGGGGTTCAGCACTTAGAAATTTAAATGGGAGGTAATGATGAATTTAATCATTTAACCACACAATTCTAACAACAAGGAAGCATTCTCACATGAAAAAAATTGTATTCTTAGAAAAAATAAATACAAAAATGATATACTTTCTGTGAGGATACTTCCCCAATTAATCGGATTTATCCGCTTTGGGGAGCCAGTCCCTCACGGTTTATCGGCTCGTCCCCAAGTGCAGGCAGGATTTTCACCTGGACCAAGGGCTAGCCCTTGTAATCTACAGGCTTGACACCAAGTCCCACATCGGTTAGAGTTCCCTCCCACATATGGTTTATAAGCTTCTGGAGCAACCATATGTGGGAGGGAACTCTAACCGATGTGGGACTTGGTATCAAGCCTGTAGATTACAAGGGCTAGCCCTTGGTCCAGGTGAAAATCCTGCCTGCACTCGGGGACGAGCAATAAACTGTGAGGGACTGGCTCCCCAAAGCGGATAAATCCGATTAATTGGGGAAGTATCCTCATACTTTCCTTGAGTTTCCTCACATGAAAAAGAAAAAAAAAACTTTTATTAATGCTGTCTTGGTCCTTTTATGCATATTATTGGTCATAAAAATTATTTTCTTCATTCCACCCTATTTAAAGTTATGCACTCTGTTCTTTCCTTAATTATTTTCTTCTACTAATTTTCCTAAAAAAAGAAACTTCTACTAATATTATTTTTGCCATTCCTCTACCTTTTTCCATTCCTTCGGACTAGATCAACTCACTGTTTCTTACCGGTTCATTACTTGCTCTCCTCTAAATATAATCAAACTATCTCAAGTGACTCTCCCTCATCTTTTCATCAATGGAGGCTACCCCTATCTTTAAATATAGATTTCCTCATTTGAAATCCTATTGTTCCATATTTTATGGTCACGCAATAATTTTGATGTGCTTCTCCACTTCATCCACCGTTCTTTTTATTATATGATTTACATCCTCTACAATCTATCAATATTTATGAATTATTGATCCAAAATATTAAAAATTTCCTCCAATTGGTAATAGTATCTATTTAAACAAAAAGTCTTTAAATTCTAGAGCTTCAAACTTTGAAATTCCATGTACTCCATTTCTATTTGACAATTCCTACTTAAATGAAAGCCTATGTTCATAACAAAGACAAATATGGTTGATGTGATAGATTCACGCTGCTTGCCAAAACAATTCATGATACATGTTGAAAAATGTTAAGACCAAATAAACTTACACAAATTTTGTCACAACTCGTCAAATAGGACCTAATGGACTAAATAGAACTAAAGTGGACAGAGTGGACCAAACAGGACCAAATTGGACCAAAGTAGACTGAATAAGACCATAGTGGGCAGAATACACCAATAGGACCAAATGGACCGAATTGGATCAAGGAGGACCGAATAAGACAGAAGTGGAAGGAATAGATCAAATAGGACCAATGTGGACCAAATAGAACCGAATAGACCAAATTAAACCAATGTGGATCGAATAGGACCAATGTAGACCGAATAGAATCAAATGGACTGAATAGGACCAAAGTGAACTGGATAAGACCAAATGGGCTGAATCTAACCAAAGTGGAAAAATGGACCGAATAGAATCGAATAGGACTAAATTGGATATAATAGGACTGAACTGACTGAATTGGACCAAATAGGACGAATGTGGACCAAATGAAACTAAAGTAGACAGAATGGACCGAATTAGACCAAATCGGACCAATGTGGAGAGAATGGGACCTAAGTGGATAGAATGAGCCGAAGTAGACCGAAGTACACAACAAAAATATAAGTGAAACATGTTTATATATAGTGGTAAAATTTGGTTTAAAAATCAAATAAATAAAATAATGATGTTGTGATGATATTAGGTTTTATTTATTAATTTTTATTTTAGCATGCAATTCATACATCATAAATAAATATAGGACATTCAATGTTTGGCACCTTGTTGTCAATTTGGGTTTCGATGTATTTGGCATCATAAAAAAGGGTGCATATAGTTATTATTGTAGTTGAATTTCTGGTTTAATTGAATGGGCTCTATGCATATTTAGCATGTGAAGATTGGATGGTCTTCATGTACTTGGTCATGGTGTGTTTCTTCTTCTATATGTCTCGCTGATATTTCTACGGCGGCGGGTTTCCCATGGATTGAAAGTTGAAACTACATCTATAATGTTGTTTAATTTTTCTATGAGGGTTCTTACTTCTTATATAGATGTATGGGACAAACTCAATCTGCTCTTTAATCCTATATGATTTTTAGGAAAGTAAGTTAGCCTAGTTCTTTTAATCCTATATGATTTTCATCCTTTATTGTGAAGGAATTTGCGTTGCATACAAACATTCTTTGGAAGCAAGCCAAAGACTTGCACGTCACTCTAAGAAAACAATTCCTAATGGGAGTCTAAATACAAGCTACGTTCAGAAGAATGGTTGACATTTGATTAGTTTTTGTCAAATAAATAAGGAATTTTAAAAAAAAAATTATGTGTCAAATAAATAAAGAATTGAAAAAAATTATGTGAAAAATTTTGAGGCTTCCAAAGTTTATGTGGCATAATATGGAAGAGTCCAAATAAAGTCAAACTTCTTTGGCTATTATATATTAATTATATAAATTAAATTTAAAACAACAAGTGTTTGAGTTCAATTGACTCTCAAAAAAAAAGTTTTTGAATTCAATTGGTCAACAATTTTGTTTGAGAATCAATTCAATTGGGAAACATAATTCACTTATTGTAGGTAAGTTTTACTTTTTTTAAAAAAAGTTAGTGGAATCCCAATCTTTTCAATACTATTTTGCTCCCTTTCAATAAGACACTATTTGCAAAAATATAATTATTAACTATTGTATTTATTGGACAAACGAATACACATGACAAGCATATGTGAGTCAGACAGCATTGTGACACTTGACATGTAATTATAAAATCTGTGAAGCTTTTCAATTCAACACAATGTCTAGCATTGCATGAGGAAATTCCAATTCATACTAAATGTGATAGCAAAGAAAAATTATAATTACCATAAGGGACAGATGCAGAAGTTGCTGAAAAACCACACACGAGAAGCAATACTGCCACAATTGTGGCCATCAACTTTGCTGGAAAACTGCTCATGATGGAAGGCTGAAAACAATAACTTCTTGAAGCCAGTCAATTCACCTTTGTTATGAAAAATTAAGACTCTAGACAGTGATGTGTGTTTGGTACAACTTATTTTGGTACTAAGTTGTACCTAAGAAACAGTATAACTTTAAAAATCCGTACTTCAAGAACAAAAAAAAAACTGGCTTAATTTATACTGTTACCACTTAGCAACCTGGTTTTACTGTGAGAAAGAATCTGCAACCAAAGTGGGGTAGGCACCAAAACACTTGCAATTAAGACAAAAAAGAGTTGGGGTAGGAGAAGGTAGGCAACTTAGCACTTTGAAACTAAAATGCAAAAAGAGCCAGTGCATCAATAGTATACCCACCTTAAGACTCCATTTAGGAGCAATGGAATGCTGGACCCTACCATTCTTCAATTTGGAAGATGAAATGGTGATGGAATATACTGGTCCCTCATATTACCTATATGTTCCCATACACATCAATGAGAAGAAATCACTTTCTTACCCTTATATAGTATTGATTAGTAAATAACATCTTATTATTACAAAAGTTGGCATGCATGTTAATTTAACATGAATAGCTAACAGTAAAGAGAGTGTGTAATCCAAATGTAAGATTTTCAAAAAAATTAATCCTATAAAACTCTCAAACATACTGTAAATGCTTACCATGGCCTCTTCATCGATTCATAATAATGTTGAATGGAAATAAAACATTAAAAGGTGGGGGTTACAGCAACCTGGCAAAAAATTTTGACCTAGCAACTTAGGTACAAATACATTCCTTCTGAATGTGACAATCTATACAGCTGGTGCACCTATACTGAAGTCAAACTATTCCTTGGCAGCTCAAGAATTTTTTGTCTTACAATATGACCAAAAAACAAGAGTGGAATTTTATGCAATCAAACCATCAGGCAAAGATGAGGAACCGGCATTCTTTTTTATTTAAATTTAGACTTGGTGTTTGGTACACTAGTGCATAATTACTGGAAAAAACTCCACGTAGTCAATCTAAGTACTTAGATGGCAAGTACATCTCCACAATCTAGCTGCCTGTGTAAACAACAGATTCAAAGAAAAGCAAGAGGCATACACTATGCTAGCAGCCAATCAAATACAAGTTTAGACATCACAATCTTATGATATATTCATATCTGTCCTATTTTTCATGATAAAATATTTGTGATCAAAGTAATCTCAAATTGATGATATGGACAATCAGCGAATGAAATCAAGCCACATGGCAACATCAAATGAAGAAAGTCATATGACAACATCAGAAGAAAAAACCTATATAGAAAGTTCTTATTAAATGAAAGATCAAATTAAATTCATGATTAACTCTCAATAAATGCTGAGAGAAAATTCTCAAATTAAATACTAATGTACTATTGAGTTGCCTATAAATAATGGCTTTTCACATGAGAAAGGGAACAGACACTTAGAGAGAAAACCCTACTAACACTGTCAAAATAGAGAGTCATCTCTAAGTTCATAAGAATTCTATTGCTCATCAAAGCTTATTCCTACTCCTTCAAATCAAAGTGAGGATTCCCCTTTAATCCAACTTGAGATTAAGCCAACAGTGCTCGCATCAAATCAAGTACGCCCAACTATTCATTCAACTTGGAGACATCAAGCACGATTCAAGATCAAGCTTCATAGCCCCATTAGATCGTAAAGTTTCTTGGAGATCGAATCAGAAGAGTTTATTGTACTCTTTCATTATAAAGATTCATATAGATAATTGTACTCACATATATACAAATAAATACAAATTGATTATTTGTTACACTATTTCATGACCATGTGATTTATCTTTTACGAAAATTGTTTGTACAACAAGATTCCCCAATTCATTCCAAAGAAAGAAAGAGACAAGTTTTCCTCCGAATTTTGGAGCAATGGAATGCTGGACCCAACCACTCCTCAATTTGGAAGATGAAATGGTGATGGAATATAATGCTCCCTCATATTACCTATATGTTCCCATAGACATCAATGAGAAGATCACTTTCTTACCCCTATTTAGTCTCTATGAATAATTAGAATTCGATTAATGCAAAATTTGGTATGCATATTAATTTAACATATATGGTTAGTTGGTTACCAACAAACAGAATGTGTAATCCGACTTTATGATTTTCAAAATATTAATCCTATAAAATATTATTTAATAGTAAAATATTGACAAAGAATTTCACCAGATATATACCTATATCTAGACCCTTAGTGAAAGGGTAGAAACTTAAATAGTAAAATTACACATTTCATATTTCTATATTCCTTAAATAATTGTTAAAGTGTAGCAAGGATACTGAGAGAGAGCCAGGAACAGAATTTAAAGGGGCAGGGACATAGAATCTCACCATCGTTCATCCCACAAGGAATGAGTTCCATAACTATTATGTTGGATCCACACATCATAATAATTAATAATAAGAAGGATTCTTATATGATATATTTAATAAATGACTTGCTATATATGCTCACAGGAATTTTTTTTATTATTATTAATGCTATTCTAGTCTATGCATATTATTTTATTTTATAATTTTGCTGAACGAAAATTATTATCCATTATTAAAATAGAATATGGTTAGTTATACAATGTTTTAAAAAACATTTTATTGACCTACATTGTAGGCTGTGATGAGTGGAAAATAAAATTGGTGTTATTAATAGGTCAATATTGAAGTGACTGCCTACCACTTACAAATTTAAAAAATTTTGAAATAAATTGAGTTCATAACAAAAGTTGTTTAAAAATTACTTTTGTTAAAGGAATGCATCTCCTCAAATAGTTGTTAAGATAATTTATGATTTTTTAAAAATTAACTATGTACAACATTTCATGCCGAAAATTGTGTCAAACCATTTCAAGGAGATGGTGCTTTTAACCAATAGGGCGTGAGCATTAGACTTGCCAGTTTATTTAATGAGTAATACTACACCCACAAACTATTTTTACAAACTCTTAATGTAGCTAGCTTCTTATTGGTTTTCATTTAAGCCCACCATTGACATCATTTTTTCATTTACCAATAACTACTTACCACATTAGCAGTTTTTAAAATTTTTTGTATCTCTAACATTATTCTTATTCAATTCCTCTAATGTGCGTTTTATCAAAATTTGACATAGCTGTGGGTGGTTTCCATGAAAATCCCCAAAACAAAAACCCTAATAATTTTACCTAAAAGAGATATTGTTATACTATCAGTGACTATCACACAACCTCCATTAAAAGAGAGTATATTTGTGCAAGTTTTCTTTTTAAGAAATTGGTCAAGGCCGCCTAATACATGTGGACTTGATAAATATGGCAAATTTTCAGTTTCATATTTTGAAAATAATTAAAAAAACACAAAATATATTAACTGGAATTGTAAATATACTTTTAAAATCTCAATTTTGTGTGTTTGGAATTCAAATTATCTGATTTAGCAAGCATTACGAAATTTATGTGTCTTGAATTTCTTTTGAATGTGAAAACTAAAAAAAAAAATTAAAGAGAGAGAGAGAGAGATAGAATTTGATGATAATCACACATAGTTTCAAGTTTTAAACGTGGATATTTTTTCTTTTGCCTTTTAAAAATGTATATAATTATATATCAATGCATCAATTGTAGATATTGTTTAAAATGTGAACATTTTCTTTTTGGCCTTTTAAAATGGGTATGTTAATGCATCAATGGTAGATATTGAATAAAATAATGAAGGTAAAATGAGTGTAATAGATTTTTTTTTTTCCAGATTTTAATGGTGCCATTTTCTTAAACTGTCAAAATTTTAATAAAGTACTATTTACTGAACCTCCTACTCTCTTTCTAAAACGCACTGTGATGGACTTCATGCCATTAAACTGAACTTCCTACTCTCTTTCTACTCCCAACACACTATTGCATCATTACAATACAAGTGGATACAAAGTAACTAAGACTAAAATGAGAATTACACAAGGACCACATGAACTTTTTGTATATAAAAGTCCTATATATATAGCTAGCTAACCAGACTCCACTTTCATTAAGAGCTTGTTTTCTCATCTTTCGTTAACCATGTTATCTTCTTCTTCTCGATCATGTTTTTTTTCTTTTGCTATTAATCATTCCATTTCTTCACTTTGTCCCCAACACAGCCATCCCCCATGTTCAGCCCCACTCAAACACAACCATTGTGGCACCAAAATCTAGCCGTGTCTTCGATCAATATATTCCACTGTACCACAGAGCTATGCTTTACATAGAGGAATTCAAGGCCACTAGTTCTAACTATAATGATCAAAGGATAATGTTCACCGCCATCCTCTACGACAAGTTAAACGGTATTCATGTGGCGTTCTTCATGGTTGGTGATCCTCCTCAACGCCAAGCACTACTGATAGACATCGGCAGTGGCCTACTTTGGGTGCAGTGCCAACCATGTATCACAATAAGGTCTCTCTGATCATTTTCCCAAAAGCAGTTGAACCATCAGCTTAGTAATATTGGAACCTGCAATCACAATTGAAGTTCCATCAACTGTAGCATCGCAAGTCAAGATATAACTTTCGTCATGGTTGCATAGTGTGGAGTTGCAAGGAGTCTCTATGTAAGAGGAAGACTTTTTTGGATCGAACTCAAGGTTGTCGCTTTGATTAAAACAAGTTATACATGGCTGGCACTGTACCCACAGTAGGTCACTGCCGGTGGCTGGCACTTTTTTTTTTCCCCCCTATCCATAACAGTTCATTAGTATGGTTATCTGGTGAGACAGGAGGTGTTTTAAGTAAAATTCTCAGGGCTCACACGAATATTAAGTATACATTTTTTATTGTAAACAAGTTTGGGAATAAGAACTGCAAGATTAACATAGTATATCTTGAACAAGCTTGGGAATAAGAACCAGATACCAACTTCTAAATTTAGATCTAAAAGTGAGCTCCAGCCCAGGTTCAGAAATTGGCCCAATATTCCTACTCACACAATGTCAAGTGACAGGATATATAGAATTGCTGCAGCCAATTTCCAATGCTGAATTTGCTTGCCAACTAGTTTACTTTATCCAATCCACACAACAAAACTGGTTTCTATAATCAGAATATTTGCTAACAAATCCATACTAAAAGAATAAATGAATTGTGATTGTAGAAGAGCAATATATAAAACAATGAACACATTGACTAGACCAGTCTCAGTTTTGGTAGTTCTGAATAATAATTGTTCGCCTTCAACCAATGCAGCTCCTAATGTCCAAGAAACATCCCCTGGGCCAAATATTATCTCTTTATCACCAAGGCAAAGAGAATCCACAGTTGAGAAAGTCACTTAATAACCTAGTTTTTACATAGATTCAAAATGAAATTGGATTATTAATATTCCAATGGAGGAGGAAAATTAAAAAGGAAATGGGATTTGTTGAGAAGGCGCCCAGTTTGAAGTTTGAACATGATTTTCCTTTTGGGCATGCATGATGCATGGAACTGTCAGAAGAACATATAAGAAATCTGTAAATCAATCTCCGCTACACCAAAAATTGATTGGTGTCTTGGTCTAATGATAAAGAGTTATTTTCAGGAATGAACGCCATAAGTTGAAACTCTCTAAAAAAAAAAAAAACTGTCAGAAGCATATATAAATGAAAGATGCATAGATAAGTACTGTACATTAAATTCTTCAATTTAATTCAAACAATTAGTTGTATCAATCATTATAATATTAATGGTATTTTTTTTTCTTCTAAAAATAATTAAATTCAAAACAACAAAATATTTGAGTTCAATTGAGGAACTTAATGTACTGCACCTAAATTACTCTATCTATAAACCAACCCCTGGACTTGGTCCGAAATTTGCTACATGTGAGGGTGGCGGTGGTTGAGACTCTCGTAGGCTCCGGGAGAAAACTATTTTCTTACTTTTAATGTTCAAACCTTTATAGCTGTCTTCTTCTATTGGAAGTGTCTTCTTGGAACCATGTTTGCGGACAGATGCAAGCAATGAACTCTTCCCAACACCTTTTAGGCCAAAGAAAAAGATAGATCATAGTGGGTTAGAAATAACCCAAGATTAAAAGGACCTTGATATGCAAGGTGTAAAACTATTAAAAACCTCATTAAATTAATTCCACATAGCTTCTATAAATCCAAGATTTTAGCATTACTGCTCAAAAGTCTTGGTGTTGGTCCATGTCAACAAGGGACCCGCTTTGACTATAAGACTCTTCAGCCACTATATATCGTAAAGAAGACTGGCTGTAATATTGTACTGTAATTTCACATAGGCATAATCCGATTAAAAGCATTTTTATCCGTCTCTCTAAAATAGGATATGAAACCAATTTGGATGAGAAAAACGTCCAACTAAGGCAAAATTCTTGGTGTGGGACTCACATGTTACTGAGACATATATCTCATGTACCTGATACTGTCTACCAATTAAGGGAATAAAATGGAATTTTTATCATAAAATATGACCAAGAAAACAGCGTTTGGAATTTTCATGCAATCAAAACCATCATGCAAAGATATGAGGAACTAGCATTCTTTTATATTTAAATTTAGACTTGGTCTTTGGTACATCAATGCATAATCTAAAAAAAAAACCTCCTGTAGTGAACCTAAGCACCTAGATGTCAAAGTACATCTCCACAATCAAGCTGCCCGTATAAACGTCAAAACAATATTCTAGCATCCAATTTAACACGTAATGCAATGGAAAATTGAGAGTGAAAACTGAAATTCACATTATGATTGAATAATCTTTACAATCTCTTTTTATAGACTTTGAGAAACAGAGAAATAGAAACCAGTTACAAATGGACTGAATTGGACCAAATGGACTGAGGTGGACGGAATAGAAACAAATAAACCGAAGTGGACCAAATAGAACAAAATGGACCGAATAAAACTGAATGTTCCTAATAGGGCCAAAGTGGAAAAATGGACCTAACAAGACCCAGTAAGACCGAATAGAAGCAAAGTGGACATAATGGACCGAATAGAACTGAATGGACCTAAATGGATCGAATAAGACCAAACTGGATTGAACTGGACCAAATTGGACCGAATAGAACCTAAGTAGACCGAATTGGACAGAATAAGACCAATATGGACCGAATAAAACTAAAGTGGACCGAATTGGACCAAGTGTGCTTGTATCAAATAAAATGATGCCACGTCATTTACATTATGCCACATGCCATCATTTTATTAAACAAACAAATACACATGACAAGCATATGTGGCACTTAACAAGAAATATGGACAGATGTGCTATTGATGCAAATGGAATACAACTTCGAGGGGTAAAATTCAGTTTTGAAACATCAGAGTATAAAATTCAAAGTCTCCTAAATTTCAAGGGTATGTTTTGCATTTTAACCAAAATTTTATATATAGTAACACTTTGCTTATATTGATTCTAATGAATTACAAATTAAAAAATATGACTTCTATTACCCATCTCTTCTCTTGTGTTGTTAATAGGAATGAATGAATGAATTTAATCACATAACCATTATTCTAATACAATTCGGACAATCATTTTTCAGATCACAAATTATGAAAGTAAAATTAGTGCATTACCCTTTCAGATCCTGCAATTCAATAGATAAGGTACATGAGAGAGACGCAAAAGCTTAAAATTTCAGCCAAAATTTCAGCCAAATCCAAGTCTCAAGGACCTTGACATTTAATTATAAAATCTGCGAAGCTGTCTAGCATTGCATGAGGAAATTCCAATTCATACTAAATGTGATAGCAAAGAAAAATTATAATTACCATAAGGGACAGATGTAGAAGTTGCTGAATAATCACACACGAGAAGCAATACTGCCACAATTGTGGCCATCAACTTTGCTGGAAAACTGCTCATGATGGAAGGCTGAAAACAATAACTTCTTGAAGCCAGTCAGTTCACCTTTGTTGTGAAAAATTAAGACTCTAGACTGTGATGTGTGTTTGGTATAACTTATTTTGGTGAAATGAAAATAAGCTTTCATAAGCTGTGTTATGGAATTTAGCTTTTTCCTATTATAAAAAATAAAATAAAAAATTTTAAAAAAAACTAAGTTGTACCTAAGAAAAAGTATAACTTTAAAAATCCGTACATCAAGGGGAAAAAAAAAAAAAACTGGCCTAATTTATACTGTTACCCCTTAGCAACCTGCTTTCACTATGAGAATCTGCAACCAAATTAGGGTAGGCTCCAAAACACTTGCAAGTAGGACAAAAAAGAGTCGGCTAGGAGAAGGTAGGCAACTTAAGACTTTGAAACTAAAATGCAAAAAAAGTCGGTGCATCAATAGTATAGCCACCTTAACACTCCATTTAGGAGCAATGGAATGTTGGACCCTACTGTTCCTCAATTTGGAAGATGTAATGGTGATGGATTATAATGCTCCCTCATATTACCTATATGTTCCCATACACATCAATGGGAATGGAAATCACTTTCTTACCCCTATTTAGTATTGATTAGTAAATAACATCTGATTAATACAAAATTTGGCACGCATGTTAATTTTGACATGAATGGCTAACAGCAAAGAGATTGTGTAATCCAACTGTATGATTTTCAAAACATTAATCCTATAAAACGTTATTTAATGGTGGACAATTACACAAAATATACCTATATCCTGACCCTTAGTGAAAGGGTAGAAACCTTGAAAGGATTGAGGTGTTCCCCTTCCAATATATTTGGGAGTTTATTATTTAAGAAATATGTAATTTTACTATTTAGTATTGATTAGTAAATAACATCCGATTAATACAAAATTTGGCGTGCATGTTAATTTTGACATGAATGGCTAACAGTAAAGAGATTGTGTAATTTAACAGTATGATTTTCAAAATATTAATCCTATAAAACATTATTTAATGGTGGACATTGACAAAGAGTTACACCAAATATACCTATATTTTGACCCTTAGTGAAAGGGTAAAAACCTATATAGTAAAATTACATATTTCTTAAATAATAAACTCCCAAATATATTGGAAGGGGAACACCTCAATCCTTTCAAATCTATTCCGATCCCTCTTAATTTATGAATCTTTTCCTTTTAGAACTCTCAAACATACTGTAAATGCTTACCATGACCTCTTCATCTATTCATAATAATATTGGATGGAAATAAAACATTAAGAGGGGGGGGGGGGGGGGGTTACTGCAATCTGGCAAAAAAGTTTGACCTAGCAACTTTGGTACAAATACATTCCTTGTGAATGTGACAATCTATACAGCTGGTGCACATATACTGAAGTCAAACTATTCCTTGGCAACTCAAGAATTTTTTCTCTTACAATATGACCAAGAAACAAGAGTGGAATTTTATGCAATCAAATCATCAGGCAAAGATGAGGAACCAGCATTCTTTTTTATTTAAATTTACACTTGGTGTTTGGTACACTAGCGCATAATTACTGAAAAAACTCCACATGGTCAATCTAAGTACTTAGATTTCAAGTACATCTCCACCATCAAGCTGCCTGTGTAAACAACAGATTCATAGACAAGCAAGAGGCATACACTATACACGAGCAGCCAATCAATGAATCAAATACAAGTTTCCCCAATTCATCCCAAAGAAGAAAAAAAAAAAGACAAGTTTTCCTCTGAATTTGGTTCCAGATGCCATTAAGTTTTCTGGAACCCCTTTGAAGTCGAACAAAGCAATCAAACCTGGGGACCTCCCAACTGAGCTGAAGCTTAAGCTATGAAAATGAATGATATTTTAGAGGGGGAGGGAAGTGTAATAAATGGAAATAATGAAGGAATAAAGGTTCACATGGGAAGGAAACTGCAGTTATCCAGTATATGTTGATTGGACTACTTTGGACTCTGAACACCGCAATCCCCCCCTGCCCCAAACCCAAAAGAAGGGCCTAAGTTGGATATAACTAGCCAAGATATAGACGCAAGCACAAAATAGACCCCACAAAGACATGTTCCAGTGAATCTAGTTTGTAATATGACAAATAATGAATAACAAGGAATGTTCAAATGATGACCATTCCTTGTTATAAATCCATTGCATATGTCGTACAAAACTATCTTCACCTTACAGTTTTCTACCAAGACTCAAGAGACTATTTAATAACATTACACACTTGGATACCAGATTGAAAGGCTTCTGTTCATACACTTAAAAGAGCACCTGAACTTTCAATGAGAAAGATATAAACTGAGATGTTTACATTTCACTTAAGGATGTAAATTTGGAATTTGAAACCAACTTTGCCATAACCAACAAGACAATATTAGTTCAATAGATATGTAGTCACCTTCCAAATGCTGCAATAAGATTTTTTTTAGACTCAAGTGTTATGCCTCCTTAAAGTTAACATTTAAAAACAAAAACAAAAAAAGAAAGAAAGAAAGAAAAGGCTTGATCTGAATAGATCTGAAAACTCTAGCAGGCAATTCAGTATTTGTTAAAACTGGATTTTAGCATCTTGCATCCCAATACCCTTAGTCTACCACGCATAATTGCTGTTACAGCCCAGTATAATCCCAATGTTTCATACTTCAACTACATGATTAACCTTAATTTCCCTATATTTTCCATTTTCCTATTGACACTTCATCAAAGCAGCTTGCAGTAATTTCTCAGTAAAACAAACTGAACAAGGAAGGTCCATAATTAAGTGCTGGTTTCAAACAAGCATCAACACAAACATAACAAGCGCAAAAAAATTTTCATTAACAAAGCCTTCAATAAACAATTTCACAAGTTTGTCTACATCTACAAACATGAACATACCATATTAACCACAAAATTGAGTCCACATATCAACATAACACCTCAATGAACCAGGAAGCGCCTTCTTCCACGCCTCAAGATCCGGCAAATCACCAGTAAGAGCAATCGAGCTATCCTCCTTCCGATTCCCAAGACTCAAAACAAACAATTTTTCTCCAAAAACCCGTCTCATCGCCTTCAAAGATTCCTCCATAACTACCTTCCCATCTCTCCTTTTATCCTCAGCCTCCACACAACTACCCCCAACATTAACCATCACTCTCCCGCCTTTCCTCAAACACTTCTTGAGCATTTCCCAAGTATTCGGATCCTGAAGCTCAGGTATCAAACTACCTTGACTAAACAAATCAACAAAGATCCCCGAAAACCCGTCTCGAACACTAGCTTTCAAAGCATTTCCAATGTAAACAAAAAGCCTATCTGGGTATTGTTTCTCAAGCCTTTCAAGGCCAAAATACTCTCTCCCAACTGCAATCACAGATGGGTCAAGCTCCCAACCATGAATAACCAATTCCGGGTACAACTCAAGGCACAAACGGGCTGCAGAACCCGCTCCAAACCCGAGAATTGCGACGGGTCCTGGTGGTATTATAGGAGGTAAGGTGGCAAAGACATCAAAGTAAGTGTCTGTGAAAGATTTGAATCGGAAAGAGATGCTGTGAATGTTTCCAGGAGTGTCTAAAAGGAGCAACCTTGAACCAGCAAAAGGGTGGTCGGCTTTTCTGGAAACTTGGAGGACACGAATGTAGTTGTGCCTGGACTTGAATTTTACGAGGATTTTGACGTCTTCAATGGGAATGCCATTGTCTTGGGTTTTGGTGGAAGAAGAAGAAGAAGAAGAAGAATGGGTTGGTTTGTGTGAGAGAGTTGTTGTGAGGAATGGGTATTTTTTTGGAGGGGTTGAGATTTGAATTGGGTAGGGGATTAACGGTTGTATTTGGAAATGGTGTGAAGTGAGAGTAACTGAGATTTGGTGGAGTTGTTGGAGTGACATTTGCGCTGTGTTCGGAAAGTATGAATACTCTGGTGTGTTCATTGACTATTTATACAGGCATTGAGAGCATTTGAGAAGTGAGACCCACTTCATATACCCAACATATGACAAGCTTAATATATATATGCCTAATTTTACATTGAGAATGAGTCTGAGTTTGAATTCATTACCAAATTAGACTATACATGCATATGCCTAATTTTTTATTGAGTACAAGTCGAGTTTGAATTCATCACCAAATTAGACTATGTGTTCAACTTTAGTTCATTTTTTATTGAACAAATTTGGACTTAATTATGAGTTATTTTATTCATTTATTCGTTATCCATATTAGACTATACATGTAAGTTTAGTTCATTTTCTTATTGAACAAATTTAGACTTAACTATGAGTTATTTTATCCATTGATTCTTTATCAATGAAAGGTATACAACGTGACCAAAAGAATTTACCCCTTTTATAAATTTAAACTTATAATAATTAAATTATAGTTGAGATTATATTATAAGAGTTTAATTAGGTAGAATAATTTCTTTTATCAACTCATAAAAAATAAGATAGAGCAACCTTGTTACTTAAGAGAATCATAACTAAGTAGAGTCCCTTTCCTTTCTTTTTACCAAACTTAGTATTGGTGTAGACTATAGAGGGCATGAATGGTTGTGCTCCAAACAGACTATGAGCATGAGGGCAACTTGCACGTTAGAGCATTAACTGTTGAACCAGATTATTGTGATTCCTCTAATGTAAAATACTAAAATTACTATTTGGTTTTTATCGAAAGAAAATTTTTGATACCGGGAAAGGCTAAGCATTAAAATAGCCGCGAGTGGCATTGCCAATTTCTTTCTTTCTTACTTTCTCAGAAGCAGTGGCAAAATATTGTATAATTATTTAGCAACAGGAAATGGATGGTGCATCTACCATAATCATAAATAAAATAACCAGTTTTAGGGTCTGTTTAGATACCACTTATTACTAAAAACTAAAAACACTGTAACAAAATAATTTTTAAATTTGTAAATAGTACCATGAGACCCAGTTTTAAAGTTGTTTTCGCTGGAAAAATACTTGCGGGTTCCATGAACAGCACAAGACCCCGCCAAAAAAAGGCCAACGTGCAAAACGTTGGGTCTGCCGCTATCCAAACCCATCCTTAGTATGATTAATGCAATGTAATTCAATAAATGGAACAAGCAGTCTAGATAACATTTATGCACGTAACAGAAGTCCTGGACAAAGTAACCTACTTAAAACAAAAATTGACTTGAGGTATACCCAAGAAGAATGTCACTATGGACAAAGTATTCAAATACTGTGTACTCAACCTAACTCTGATTTTGATACATTCTAATATCAAAAATAAAAATTTTGTGCTTATAAAGTACAAGAAGAAACGGGAGGGAGGGATCAACATGACAGTAAAGTGCCTATTCTAATGCTTCATGGCCAAATAAGACATAGAAGCTAAGAAGTTAAGCCATGTCAAGACGGTGGATGCTCTTCAATTTTAACTTCATCCAATCTTTTATCTTCTTCCATTTCATCAACTGCATCCCTGCATACATAATGACATAACATATGCTCAGATGAAAACACAAATAACAGTCAAAAAAGCCACCTAACAACATATAAAGACAATTCTATACACAGACACAAAAACCCTTGGAATCTTCAACACTTTTTCCAATTTATGATCCAAATTCCAATTGTTTTTATTAGAGACGACAGGGTTATAAGGAAAGATAGTTTACATTGTCCCCTCTCTCTCTCTCTCTCTCTCTCTCTCTTCCAAAGCCTTAACCCACATTACCCACCAGGCTTACCTCCCAAAGCAACCCTCGAGCTGATCACACAACTCTCCTTCAGAATTGTAAATTTATATACAACCTGTTTGTACCTTAACAAGTAACACTACCCCCCCCCCCCCCCCGCCCCCCAAAAAAAAAACAGTAACACTAAACTGCATTGAGAGAGAGAGAGAGATGTTGCACAGAAACAGCTTCCTTCCACTCTAGTTGGGGTTTGAAAAGATCGTACTAAATGTTGATATAGAAAATTAACATGAGGTTTGAATTTCATTGTGCCTGACCGGAGGAAAGGAAATTGAAGCTTTTAATAAACTAATGCAGACATTTTAGTTAAAGATATATAATGTGAACACAACCACACACACGCACACATGTAGACAAAAACACAAAGTAACAAACACATATAATTTGGTAATAATATAGCTGATAGCAAGTTTTTTAACGGATTTAAAACATACCTCACCCAATTATTTATGGCCTTATGGATCCTAACAGATGCCCATTTGACTTATAGGCCAGATAGTTTAGAACCAAGATTAAATTAGTGCCCATAAATGGCTATCATGGATAATAACAGAGAAGAGGATTACATTGAAAATAGTTTAAATTAAGGTTCCCCATAAAATTATTCAAATTCCAACAAGTACAGGATATGTTTAGTTTCTATCCAGAAAATTTTGTACAAAGGTAACTACAAGAACCCTTTCACATGTACAACATTAGAGATGTGACAATTCCAGGATGGAATAGATAGCCTAATTAAATGGACCATACTGAAACAGGGACATAATATTATGATGAGAAATGAAGCTTTACCTCATGTCAGAAGTATGTCGAGGCTTCAAATCTTCATCAGGATCAGAGTCATAATCATCACCATTCCATATGCGCTGTTTTGGCCTTCGTTCCATGGTCTCTTCAGCCTACATCCAACCAATCCTCCAGTAAGATAGGCATAGCAAAGATGTTATTCAGAGAAATATAATTGAGAAACTTGCTACAGACTACCAACCTCTTCTGGAACTTCTGTGATGGGTGGCGTTGTCTGAAAAGGTACACTAGGTGCATGTGGTAATCTGGAAAGTTGCTCTAGCAGTGTATTCCTGGAAAATTGGATCAAACTATTTTTCAGGCAAAAAGCTATACGAAAGGAGAACATAGCTAACCAAGAAAGACACAGACATATTGAAATAAGCAATAAATACTGAGCAATGGACAACGTTACAAGAGATGCACTATCAGACACGGAAAAACACATCCGCACATTTAAAAACACAATCACAGAGGGAAATTATTTGAAATAGAAGTATAACTTTGAACTAATTGGTGTCACCATGCAAAAAGATAGTTTAAAATTTTAAATTAAATTCATGGATTTAATCATTAACACCACCACCACCAGCAACAATCATTAATACCAACTATAATAGCAAATAAGAAAGTAATAGACTTATGGTCAGGAAATTCCCTACTCCTTCCCTTTGGGACTGCACACATGGGAGGGGGGGGGGGGGGGGGTGAGACTTAAAGTACCTTATTTTCTCCATATCTTTGGGTGAGTTTAGGTTCTCCATGTTGCATGGATCAACGTGAAGAGTATAATCTGGCCCAAAATATTCATAATATTCATTGTAAGGCAATTTATTATCAGGCTCTACCCCAACTGCAACCGCTGTCTGTGACAAAGAAACATATTAACTAGTTAAAATCATATCTAATCGTCACCTATAAAAGTTGAAAGGGAGTTTGTTGAAAAAAGGTGGAGAGACAAAGAAAGGAAATGGAGAGGAATACCTCGTAGCACCAGCAACGAGCAACATTGCGGATAGTATACCCTCCCCCACCCAAGACCATCAGAGGTACGTTGAATGATCTAAGAAAACGAAGGCAATCTGCATGGCCCTTTACGGACAAGTTGAAGCACCCCAACCGGTCACCAGACAATGAATCTGCTCCGCATTGAAGAACAACTGCATCTGGCTGATATACCTCCATGACTTTTTGAATGAGGGGACGAAACAGACCACGGAAACTCTCGTCGTCCATTCCATCGTTTAAAGGGACATTCAGGGCATAATTCTTCCCAGTCCCCCACCCTGTGTCCTTAATGTGCCCCGTACCTGGAAAGAAATCTCCAAATTTATGAAATGACACGGTCATGACTCTGTCAGTGGTGTAAAATGCCTCTTCAACACCATCACCATGGTGGACATCAATATCTACATAGAGTACACGCTGCCCAGTGACAAAAAGTTAAGTGTTCAGAAAAATATTGAGTAATTTGCAATATTGTGCTGTTCTAGAATACTAAACAGTGAATAGAACAAAGGTTCAAGTAAAGACAGCATTTCATGCAGAAGATATTGTGCACAGTTTTAAACTGGTGTGATCACACAGCCCAAGGAGACATCAAATATGATAGGCTAAATTACAAATAACACCCTCTAACTTACACTCATTTACATTGAAACAAAAGTGATGGTTTTAATAATTGCTTAATGAAAATGGGTGTTTTGAAAAATCTGAGTGTTAGGTGAGCACCTACCAAAACTGTTTTTGAGAAGCAAATTACCAAAAGGAAAAAAAAAATCATATAATGGGTTCTTTTAAACTTGTTATCATTTCCCTTAATATAAATAATAATTTTTATTTATCATTATTATTTAGGGTTCGATGAGAACAAAGAACAAATATTCTCTGTGTCTTTCTCATCAGAGAAGAGGGTAAAATGGAGAGTTTAACAAAAAAAAAGTGAGGGTTCTTTAGAAATAACAGCCGAAAAACCCCAATAGTAATATTAAAAGTTGTTGTGGCAAATAAGTGTGGTTTTGAAATGCAACTCCTAGGGTCCATTACACAAACACACCTATTTCCATACAAATCTCACTGGTAGTTTTGTTATTTATCAAAAATAAGATCACTGGTATTTTTAGTTTTTTTAACTCTTGTAAATGACGTCGTTTTTGTGGACTTAGTGTGAGTAGTGCAGATTGGACAAAAGGACTACATTGGAAACAAAAGGAAAGTAATAGCCTATATAATATAATGAAATAAAGTTAGTTCCTACACATCATATTTACACGAAGTGACTCAATAAGAGCATACACATTATACTCACTATATGCACATTACATATTAAGTATACTTTACCTGAAAATCTTATAACTAAATATCCAAGAAATTTAAATACTATTACAATTAATCCTCTACCATAATTTTTAGCTTTTAATAAAAATTAAGCCTTACATAATATACTCCCCTCCCCCCTTTTTTTACAAGTATGTTTTGGCCCGATGAAAGTGTGGAATGCTTCAGCCATGTAATCTCAGGTGATTTATTTTTCTAATTTTTACTAATTATTTTATTATTCAAACATATGGTTGCATTGATAAACATACGACAACTACAAGTAATATTATCATTTTCAAGGACAATTATATTCAATATATTTAATTTGGGAACCTAATGTAATGCACCCAAGAAACTGTCCCTAAGTTTTATCTTTCAACAATATTACTGAAATATTTTCTTATTTACATATCATCTCTAATTATTCAGTCAAAAAAAAAATTTTTTTTTTTTTTTGGGATAATATAGAAAAAATTTCTAAAGAAGGGTCCTTTGGACTCGTCTCTAGCTAGTAAAACTGCAACAAACCCGCCCTAATGCGCTATGCAGTTTATGCTAGGGAAAAAAACTATAATATTGTTAACACATGCAACATAATGCCAGTGAAATATAATAAAAGTGGGTCTTACACACTCTAATCATCCACTATAATACTTCAATTAGATAAAAATTTGTTCTTGCAATACATACTTCCACCACATAACTTAAAAAGTACTTTTTTTTTTTTTTCCAACAATACTACATGCAAACAAATTTCACAACTTTTTCATACAAATTGTGATCAGTACGACATCACTTTCACACCAAACCACCACTAACATAACTTTTATGAGTAATGCTACAGTTACAAACAATTTTACAACATTTCTACAAACTGTTGTTGTGGCCAATTCTTACTATCCAGCCCTAGCTAGTAAAACTGCAACTAACCCGCCCTAACGCGCTATGCAGTTTATGCTAGGGACAAAAAAAAAACTATAATTTTGTCAACACATGCAACATAATGCTAGTGAAAAATAATAAAAGTGGGTCTTACACACTCTAATCATCCACTATTATACTTTCATTAGATAAAAATTTGTTCTTGCAATATATACTTCCACCACATAACTTAAAAAGTCTTTTTTTTTTTTTTTCCAAAAATGTTATGTGAACACAAATTTCACATCTTCACTTTTATTATACATCAATCACACCAAACAAACAGTCATAAAAAAAAGTTAAGTTTGTGAACGAAAACGACAATAATTGATAAGAGTTATATGTATATATATTTATTATTTGAAAGGAGAGTGAAAAAGACGAAAATACCCTGTGAACTTTGAGGAGCTCAAGAATGCCAAGCACGATATCATTGACGTAGCAAAACCCAGAAGCCTCAGACTTCTTCGCGTGGTGAAGGCCACCGGCCCAGTTGAGGGCGATATCGGCGTCGCCACGGTTGAGCTTGACGGCGGCGCCGATGGAGCCGCCGGCGGAGGACTGGCAGAATCCGAACAGGCCGTCGAAGACGGGGCAGTCCTCGCCAACATTAAACCTCTTGAGATGGCGAGAGAAGGAGTGGTCGGAGAGGGTCTCGGGGGTGACGGAGGCGAGGAATTCGACGTAGTCGTCGGAGTGGAAGCGGCGGATGTCGGAGGGGTTGGCCGGAAAGGGGCGGTTGATCTCCATGCGGCGGTGGAGGGAGTAGTGGACGATCAAGTTGTGGGCCATGCGGATCCGGTGGGGTTTCATTGGGTGGCCTTGGCCGTAGTAGTAGTCGCCGATGCTCGGCTCGTAGAAGTAGCTCACGCGCCGCTTCTTCGCGTCGGGTCCCGATGGGAGCGACGCGCCTCCCATGCTTTCTTCCATTACTGAAAAACCCAGATCGCTCGCTCGCTCTCTCTCTCTCTCTCTCTCTCTCTCTCTTTTCTTCGAGTCGCAGAGTTAGGATGTGAAATTTGGTAGTACAGAGCAGTGTCTTGCGTGGAAAAGTGACTGTATTTATATGAAGATTATATAGATTGGGCTGAACTGAATAATCTATGGGCTAATTGGGAAGGTTTAGCCCAAGGTTTATGCCTCCATTAAGATTCAAGACTGAAAAGTAATAATGCTTAGGACAAACTATTATTTTGGTCTATGAATTATGGGCATAATTTTAGGTAATATTTTGAAAAAAAAAAATGCTTGGGTCAAAATTATTTAGTTGTGTAGCATTTTTTTAACTCGATTTTGTCAAGCTCGAGTACTTGAAACTTGAGTTTGACAAAATCTAGTTAAAAAAAATGTTATATATCTAAATAACTTTAACCCAAAGCTTTTTAAAATATATATATATATATATATATATATATATATATATATATATATATTTCCTGAAGTTAAACTATTTGGCCCCAAAAACAAAAAAAAAACCCATAATTCATAGACCAAAATAATAGTTCGGCCTAAGCATTATCACTTTTCAGTCATAAATCTTGATCAAGGCATAAACCTTGGGCTAAAGATATAGATTGGGCTGAATAATCTATGTGGGCTAATTGGAAAGGTTTAGCCCAAGGTTTATGCCTAGATCAAGGTTTATGATTAAAAAGATTTTTTTTTTTTTTTTGAATAATCGGTTTATGATTGAAAAGTGTTGTGAAAACATGTGTTTACAATATTTATAAAGCAAACAAATATGTTTGGTATTATGTTTCAAATAACATATTTTAGTGTGTGAAAAAAATAATTGTGTATTTGGTATGTGTGTGTGTTTTTTTTTATAAGAAATGCAAACGGATGTCCTTAAGGCAATGATTAATAATTCATTTAAAAAAATTTTTTATGAGAAAAGAAAAAAATAATAATCTTTTGACAACTTTTTCTATTTTCCATAAAAGTTGTGTCAAAACTTTCCTAAAATGAATTATTAGCTATTACTCCAAGGGCACCCGTTAGCATGATCATTTTTTAAAAAATTGATAAGTGGGCCCCCTAATAGGAATTAAAGAATGAAGCTTTATGTGTTGTCTAATCAAGTGTGCCCCATGTTTTTCAAAATGACAAAACTTAGGTACAGTACCTTAAGTGCTGTTCTTTAGATTCTCCTCTTAAAATTCAGCAATGTTGCTACTTAACTAAAATATATACTTCCATCCCATGAGAAAAATTCATATGGAAAAATTTTAAAAGGGAAATCTAAGAAACAACACCTAAGTATTGTACCTAAGTCTTGCTCTTTTTAAAATATTTACAAAAATGTCATTGAGCAATGTTGTTTGAAATCTGAAAACTAATAAGAAGAGTTTTCTAAATTTAGTGTTTAAACATTTTAAATTAAGTAACGTGACTCAATTTATGGTGGTAAAGTAATTGTATTTATATAAAGATATAGATTGGGCTGAATAATCTATGTGGGCTATTTGGGAAGGTTTAGCCCAAGGTTTATGCCTCAATCAAGGTTTATGACTGAAAAGTGATAATGCTTACAGCCCAAAAAATTATTGTGGTTTATGAATTATGTGTTGCTTGCTTTGAACGGTCAAAGAATTGGAAAAAGAATCGATTTTCCTTTTTTCCTTGGTTCTTGACTGGGTTTAACTTGATTTTTTCATTTTTTATTTAACCAATTGAACCAGCCAATCCGGTGCTTATATCCAATTTTTTGGCTAGCTTTTATCTTTTAGCTTTCATGTACATATTTTTAGAACTTCACTTTTTTCATATTTTAAAAGTATAAATATATTTTAACACACTTTCAGCAAAAAATTAAATAAGTTGATGTCAAACACACTTACATATCGGGAAGAAATATTAAAAAAAAAATTGCTAGATTATTCGCTATTTTCTCATTAGATATCTTTAAAATCTTTTAAATTGGAAAAGTGCTACGTTCATAACATTTTAACAATAATTTCACAATCATGTGGTAAATTATTATTGGTTCTAATTTGAATCTACCACTGAAATTACTTTTTAACCCACTAGTTGCCACTTATAATTTCTTTTTAAAATGTTGTGAATATGGTATTTTTCTTTAAATTGATAGTATGGTGAATGGAATTTGATACCTTAGGATTTAAAGCATGCTCTTCAATTCCATTAAGCCAACCACCAAAGTGTCTCCAAAAGGATGATCGATTTCATCTTTAAATTATTGATTGTATTAATTTAGTTCTTAGAGTTTTTTTGAAAACAGTTTAATATTACTTTTGTCGCCAAAGTTCTCTATTGAAATCGTACAAATTATTTTACATGTTAAACTCACTTGATTTGTAAAACAATTTTACAGAGTAACATGAGTTTTTTTTTAAAAGGTGCGGTATTGATAAAATTTAACCATTTTCAAAATTATAGATATTAAATTGATGCCATCAATAATTTTTTTTTTTTTTTTTTTTTTTTGGAGAAAGGATGCCATCAATACTTTGGCAAATAGTTTAAATATTTATTTTTTTATAATTAAAAAAAAAAGCCTACAAATTCTCAAAATTGAATTTATATTTATCACTTTCTCAAAAGAAAATTATATTTATCAAATAAATAATTAATATACATAAATATGTTTCACAAAAATTTTCCACTAATTAATTACTAGTTATACCACTGCATACCTTTGGTGCAATGGCCACTCCACAAGTATAAGTGCTTGTAGGGTGTAAGGGTCAAGGGTCGGAGTTCAAGTCTCCAGGAGGGAGTTTCACACACATATATACTTAAATTAGGTTAGAATAAAAATTATATATTGTATTAAAAAAAATTAATTACTAGTTATCTAATTATTGAGAATGGAATGGGCCAAGGCTAAATAGAGTACAATGGCCTTACATATAGTACCATATTTGCTGGCCCAAGTGTGCTTGTAATGAGGAGGAAGCCCCAGAAAGGGAGAAAAAAGAGCACTCGAGTCCAGGCCCGTACGGATTACCTTTTTCTTTTTCTTTTTTTGGGGGGTTTTCTTAAAGTCCTATTGATCATTAAGATTTGTTATATTATTGCTGCCTATCAGCCCATAGCCCAAATAGAGCCCTATGAAATAAACAGCTAGAGATATCGAATGTTTGGGCTTAAACGCCATGATAGAGGATTGAGTGTGCCCAGTGATTGTTCTCAAAGAAGAAGAAGAAGAAGAAAAAAAGTCTGTCCAATGATTGTGTGTCATATCATGAATCTGCTGTGCTATGTTTTTGTTTTTGGTTTTGTTTTTTTGTTTTTTTCCTACTGAATATATCATAAACCTGTTAAATTGGGCTCTATAAAGGAAAAACCAAGACCAACAAATTTTACAACATTGTTCAATAATTTACAAGGGTTGAAATGACACGTTGTTATTAGTATACATTAAAAATGATTCCAATGATAGCTTCATTTGAAAGTGACGTTACACACCATACCAGCCAATTGTTGTGTTTGTTGCATTATTAAAATAAAATGTTCAAACCCTAGTGATTGATCATCTAGTTGCTAAGAATCTATGATATCCAACGCACGCACACTTATTAAGTAACATTTAATGTAACTTTTATATGATTTTTAATATTCATCATGCTCTTCAAATATTAAAATAATTGAATAATCTTTATATGTAAGTTATTTAAATGTACAAACCCATGTGACTATTCATCCAATTGCCAAGAATCATTGGACATCCATGCGCACACACACTTATTAATTGATATTTGGTGTAACTTTTTATATGTTTTTTTTTTTAATATCCATCATACTCATCAAATATTAGGATGATTGAATACACTTCATATGTAAGTTATTTAAAATCTTAAATTTTTTCTATTTTTTTAAATATACCAAATGCATAATTTATGAATAAAATAGTAAAATGGGGTATGCTAAATAAACATAGATAAAATATGTAATTTAACAATAGATTGACAAAATATAAAATTATCGAATAAAAAATTAATTACATCAAGGATAACTTAAAACCGAAATTCACCAACCCTCTGTATCTACTACATAATCATTTGTCTGTACATGCTAATTTTTCTTCTTCGTCGGCAACTTAATGACAATAAAAGATAGATTAGGACCATATACTCCTTCTGTATGAAGTTTGAACCAGAATGATACGACTGTCAACATTCTGAGAGGTACCTCTCATAGAAAAACTAAGTAAAACAAGGTCATACACACGCATCCATGAATTTTCAGTTGAATAAATAAGCATCTTTGGAAGAGTAAATTTCAAATACAAGTCATTTCTTACTTCTAAAGACATATTGGACAAATATATATAGCTTGCTAGGTTGTAATTACTAATTAGTATAATGTAACTGTGAATGGAATCATGATTCTTATGTCACAATCCATTATTAGAGAAGAAACATATCTCCATGACAATGAAAACCCTGCCCTCAAAGAAACAGTACCCCAAAAAAGAAAAAAGAAAAAGAAAAAAGAAGAAAGCTACGGAAATATTATGATTGTTGTAGTATGCAATCTTTGACTTTGATTAACTGAATATAAATGAACCACTAATTCTAAAGTTGTACTCGAACTTTTTCACACAAAGCTACACACAATTCACGTATAAAATGGCACAATTTTCGTTGCTAACAACATATATAGGTGCAAAAAATATTAAGCTGACATACAAATACATATATATGTTGGAGAAAGACAATGATGGGTGCAATGCATGCTCAATTTTTTACAGACAACAAAATATTCTGATATCATTACTGTGAATAAAATGATCGCCAATAAAGCAATTTCTGTGTAAAGCAATGTCGGTCTGTATTAAGCATTAAACATCCCAAAGATTATAAAGGGTTTTGCATAGCCAAAAATAATAATAATAAAGGGTTTTGTGTCCTACGTCAAAGCCATGAAATTTTCACTAACCTTCTCGATCTGATTACAACTTCTAATGGCGACTAGTGTATATCATAGTCCTGCAACTAAAGGTTAAATCGACTTTGAAAGTTAGCAAACCTTTTCTGATTAGCACTTCTAATAATGTCGACTAGTATAGTAGTATGTATCATAGTCCTTCAACTAAAGGTGAAATCGATTTTGAAATTTAGCAAACCATATCTGACTATAACTTTTAAATGTCGACTAGTATGTATCATGGTCCTTCAACTAAAGATGAAATCGATTTTGAAATTTAGCAAACCATATCTGATTATAACTTTTAAATGTCGACTAGTATGTATCATGGTCCTTCAACTAAAGGTGAAATTGATTTTGAAATTTAGCAAACCTTCTCTGATTAGAACTTTTAATAATGTCGACTAGTATAGTTACTATGGTATATATATATCATAGTCCTTCATCATCAACTAAAGGTGAAATCGATTTAGGAGTAGAGGAACATGTGGACCAAATTTCATGGGCAGGTGTTAAATGTTAATAGAGTTGTTTATATTGGTGTCAAATCAAAATTTTTGTTATCAATTGGAGACATGAAACTTTAATCAGGGT